>NC_090652.1:134077281-134197281 GCF_040937935.1 Hyperolius riggenbachi | reverse complement strand
TAAGTACAGCAGCAGCTAGCAGCCATGCACATGCAAAAAGCGCTGGTAATCTCACCACCTCCGTCGTATGGTTCCTTCAGTGGGTACCCACTCTGTCAACAACTTGCCACTGGGGTTTGGAATTCCGCATGTGTTCCGTGTATGCCGGTGCATAAGCTAGCACTCCAGCAACTGGACAAAACACCTTTTCCCATGCGTTTGGGTCATTCAGATCACATAGACGCCAACGGAACTTCCGCCGTTAGATCTGCATGCAAGGTATGGAGTAGGTCACATGGACGCACAGGCTCCGCCCATCTACGCGTTTCCCGCCCCTAAGCTGGGCGATTCGTCAGGATGTCCATTAAGGCGTCTAACAGTCCTTTCTTATAGTCTCCTCCCTATCTTGACTCCGCCCCTCTCTTTTACGTGTCAGGCAGCCTCATTGTCGGAATTCCGTGCAGCATGTTTTAGCCATTTGAGGGAGGGAAAGGCATCTCATTGGATCCAGGCTTTTCTTTAAGTATATGCACTCTAGATGCAACACTCCACCCCCGGATCGTCTGTACAATCAAAACCTTCCCCACCACAGAGTTCCAGGTGCTCCGAGTCCCCAAGACAGAGCTCAAGAGGCAGGGAAAGGGGGCAGCAGGCAACAAGGTAATGCATGGCAGTTTTTTCCGCCTTTTTCCTCCTTTTTCCAAGCGGTAACAGACATTCATCACAGGCAAGTATCTCATATGCACAGCAGGTACAGGCACACCTATTCTATAGTCAGAGTCATTTCAGGAGTATACAGCCTTTTTCAAGTAGGGTTGGGTAGGGTTTTCAAGTAGGGTAGCTGGGCATGTGGCGGACCGTTATCCGCAGCTTGCTCGTCTGCAGTGATTGGATGCATTCATTAGGAGACAGTTATGCTATGTTTCATTATCGCTGACTTGCAAGTCGACGGCCACCCCGCGCCTGTAATGCAAACGTGGATGCGTGCGGACAGGGCCACGTGTGCGCAGTGGCCTCCAATTTGCAAGTCAGCGATAACAAAACTTAGCTGCAGTGTGGGACCGGAGGATCGTGCCAGGACAGAGCAGGCACAGGGCGGCTGTAGGGGGCTGGAAGAAAAAAATCAGTTCATTTCATTGAGATCATGTCACAATTTTTTTTTTTTTAACTTTCACATTTTTTCCCCTAACTTTATTGAATGATTGTTGCTATTTGCTAGTAGCAAACATTAACTGTAACAAAGGATTGTATAACTGTAACACAGGATTGTGCATGATCATGGGCGTATGCAAGGGCAGTATATAAGTGTGTAACAAGTGACATCCTATAGGTAACTTTGGCTTATTACTGCAGTAGCTATGAACATAAAACACATGGATAATCACAAGATAACTGGATCGTAAGAACAGAGAGAACTAGTAAATCACATCCCTCAATAGTGTACATTTTGATGGATGCATATACAGTACATGTCCCTTCTCCCAATATTTCCTCGGGTTACTCTCTGTATGGGTTTACAAGACACAAAGGAAAAAGATAATATATAATACTACAGCTAAAGGTGATATATTTATTTAAGTATTTATATAGCGCAGACATATTACGCAGCACTGTATAGAGTATATATTGTCTTGTCACTGTTCCTCAGAGGGGTTCACAATCTAGTCCCTACCATAGTCATATGTCTATGTATGTATCTTGTGGTGCATGCATCATAGTCTAGGGCCAATTTTAGTAGGAAGCCAATTTTCTTATCTGTATGTTTTTGGTATGTGGAAGGAAACCGGAGTGCCCGGAGGAAACACACACAAATGGGGAAAACATACGAACTCCTTGCAGATGTTGACCTGGCTGGGATTCGAACCGGGGACCCAGCGCTGCAAGGCAAGCGCGCTAACCACTATGCCACCGTGCTGCCACCCTAAAATGGTATATTACCCTAAGAAAGGGATAGAGTTAGCATGAGAATGGGAAAGGAGGAAAGCAGAGAGAGGTTGTAACAGAGGAATAACTGATCACAAGATCTTTTGGAACTTTTTTTTTTTATATTCTTTTGTTGCCATTGTTCTACACATTCCTAGCACATTTGGTGGTTCTAACATGTATAGGGGCTTTGCTATTTACGTTTTAAGTTTGCCCTTTGACTTTAACCTGCCTGGCGTTCTGATTCCCACGGCGGACGTTTTTTGCACATTTTTTTTTTAATCATGTAGCTAGCCTAGTGCTAGCTACATGATTCCCCCCTCCCTGCGGCGTCCCTTCCTGCCCTCCGATCGCCGCCGTCGCAATGACCCGTCCGGAAATCCCGTTCTGAATGGGATTTTCTTGAGGGCTTCCCCCGTCGCCATGGCGACGAACGTCGTGACGTCATCGCCGTCGTGATGTCACATGGAGACCCGATCCACACCTCAGTGCTGCCTGGCACTGATTGGCCAGGGTCTCGGCGGGGGGGGGGGGGGGGGGGCTGTATAGCGGTGAATAGCAACGGCGATCAGGTAGGACACGCAGCAAGCAAAGTGTTTGCTGCGTGTTTTAAAAAAAATTATTCAAATTGGCCCAGCGGGGCCTGAGCGGTGACCTCCGCCGTCTCTGGACGAGCCTAGCTCGTCCAGACTGCCAGGGAGGTTAATGGAATTTACGAAATTGGTTCGCTAAAAATTTGCTGTACACCTGAAGTTCAAGGAAACTTTCACCAGACCGTCGGAGGCGTGTTCGCTCATCTCTAGTCTCCAGAGTGTGTGTCCTCTGTGTAATTGTTAAGAGCGTGTGGCCTTTACCTGTGTGTGTCAGTGTTGCCAACTGTATATTTATGGACTATTTGTAAATATAGCGTTAATTTTCTGTGTCCATGACTTCCATTTGAATGGCAGCAGTGTCTGTAAAAATATATCCCGCTGTTGAGTCTGACTGACAGATAGACTTGAGACAGTCCTGCCCCTCTAGCCACTGCAGCCCAGGCTCAGCCCTGCAGCCCAGACTCTCTGCAGCCCAGACTCCCCTTTATTTCTCTCTAGCCAATGCTGTCCCATCAGTCCCTTTCTTTACCACTGCAGCTCGCGCTCATCCATTTTGGATCTGCTCCTGCACATGGCAATCTCCTGCAAGCAGGGACAGAAGGAGGCACAATGGGGGACATGAGGAGGCACAAATAACAACAGAGGGAGGCACAAAGGGGGAAAGAAGGAGGGAAAGAAGGGGGCTAAATGGGGACAGAAGTAGGCACAACGGGTGGCACAAAGTGAAAGGAGGTACAAAGGAGAACGAAAAGGAGGCACAAATGAAGACATGGGACAGATGTGGCACAGAGGGACACAAGGAGGCTAAATGATGGACATAAGGAGGCACAAATAAAACTGAGGAAGGCACAAAGGGGGAAAGAAGGAGGCACAGGGTAACAGAGGGACAGAAGGAGGCACAAATGATAACATGGGGCAGATGCGTCATAGAGGAACAATAGGAAGCCCAAGGGGTGACATAAGGATGCGCAAATGGAGACAAAGGGAGGCACAAAGGGGGGAACAAGGAGGGACAGAAGGAGGCTAAATGGGGACAGAACTAGGCACAAAAGGAGGCACTGGTGGCACAAAGTGAAAGGAGGGCAGAAGGAGGCACAAATGGTGGCAGAAGGAGTAACAGGTGGACAAAAGGGCCCACAAGGGGGGGAAGAGGTGACACAGTGGAGGCTGCCTGCAACTTACATTTATCCGGACTTTGTGTCTGCCCTCCAGGGACTGGTGATGCTGCTGCTCTTCAGGACACCAAACCTCCTGCTGTTGCACACTGGCAGCAAAAGCGCTGATCACACTTCAGCAAGGTGGGGCTTTGTTCATGGGCAGGGTACTGTTTGGATGCAGGGATTAATCCTGGGGTGTAAAGCTCCCAGGACAAATGGCACAAAAGGAGGCACAATTGGTGGCAGAAGGAGTCATAATAGGAGACAGAAGGAGGCACAAAGGGAGACAGGGAGGCACAAAGGGGGACCGAAGGTGGGACAGAGGGATGCACAGGGGAGCTGAATAAGGCACAAGGGCACTGAAGGAGGCGCAAATGGTGGCAGAAGTAACAGGATGACAGAAGGGGACAGAGGGACCCACAGGAGGAAGAGGTGACACAGTGGAGGCTGCCTCCACTTAAACAATCCAAACGTTGTGTCTGCTCTCCAGGGACCCGGTGATGCTGCTGCTCTTCAGGACACCGAACCTCCTGCTGTTGCACACACGCAGCAAAAGTGGTGATCACACTCCAGCAAGGTGGGGCTTTGTTCTGGGATGGGGTTCTGTATGGGCACAGGGCTTAATCCTGGGGTGTAAAGTCCCCAGGACAAATGGTACTCTAGGCAATGACCTGGAATGCTTTCTGTTTAATAACGGCCCTGAAGGGTGGGAACGGGATATAGTGAATTTGTGGGGGAGGACTTCATAAAATGTCATTGTAGTATAATGATCAGCCAGTTGGAGGACATAATGACGTGTGTGGGGGGGGTGGGGGGGAGGCACACATCCTCACAATGTTTGCTTCAGGCAGCAAAAAGTCTACAACCTTGCCTGTTAACGAACTCCTACATGTAGCATCCCTTAAAGTGTACCAAAGATGAATGTAACAAAAAATTCATACATACCTAGGGATTCCTCCAGGCCCCTTCTGGCCTGATTGGTCCCTCGACGCTGACCTCCACCTCCTTGATCTTCCGTAAGGGGTCATGGTATCTTCGGCCAGTTGGTGCAAGTTGGCGCACATACAGTGTTGATGCGCGTGCTCCCCCGTCTCGCTTCCGCCAGCAGGAGAGTTCTGCACCTGCGCAGTAAGCTCCCAGTGACTGGTGCAGCGCATGCTCAGTAAGCCCCGACTGGCCAAGATACTGTGACCCTTTACGGAAGATCGAGGAGGCGAAGGATGGCACCGAGGGAGCTGGAGGAAGCCCCAGGTATGTATGATTTTTATTGTTTTTTTTATATTCATTTCTAGTTTCCTTTAAAGGACGAAGCATAAACGTGACCTTGTTTTCTTCAGAATGGCTCATTGTGATATATTAGTCATAGTGCTACACTCTGATTCAGTTTTGCTCTACTTTATTATTGATGACTGTTTTTCTGATCGATTTTTCGATCACTTCTGTACAAAATCGATCCGAAAAATGATCAGAAATCAGATCTGACCTGTCAGAAAGTACTGATTTGACCCGTCAATCCAATGGGAAATTGCATGGCGTATACCAGGCATAAGGCATTGATACCTGTTTTGGAAAAACACTTTATGAATACATTCTGCAGTTTCCAAATTTCAACTTAGGTAAGCCATTAGTTGAACTACATATAGGTATCCCTTTATGTTTTTTATTATTATATACTGGAATCTGGCAATCTCCAACTGTGCAGTAGGAATGAGCTGGATTTTGTTACACCCGAAATACAGCTTCTGTGTGAGATGATGGGGATGAGTCCTCTGAAACCAAAAGTTACTGTAACTAGTAACAGCTCTGATTACTGCAGGAGATGTTTGAGGCCACGTTCTCACTTGCCTTCGGATCACGTGTGGCCAGAGGGAGCGGACAGTGGATGGTCCACAGTGATCTGGCTGGCTGGGGCATATGTGCTCCCTCATAGGCTTCATGCCTAGCCCGGGATTATATATATATTTAACTTCCTGTATAACAGAGGAGACGTTCACTCTCTGCTTAGCAATGAGCGGAGAATGGACAAAAAATGACCGTCCTCTGCTCTAGTGGAAACAGAGTTTAAGGCTTTAGTTGCTGTGACTGCTGTTGCAAATAGGTTAACATAATACAGAGTAAACACACTCCCATTATCAGTGGAGTCAGCGTTCAGCTGCTCCACCTCCTGGCCCATTAGAGATAATGTACACCTGATATAGGCCCGAGTCTGCTTCTAGTGCCATGTTCTTTTTATTATTATTATTATTATAATTATTGATTTATAAAGCGCCAACATATTCCGTGGCGCTGTACTTTTATTATGTTAACCTCCTGGGCGTTCGGTTTCTGCTGGATTTCTGTGCAAAAAGTGATCCAATTAATTTTCATAACCTTTTTTCCTGTAACTCACCAAAATGTGTCAAGCAAGGGTCTACTATACATTTTGAGTATACTAAAAGCTTGAATCACAAAATCTAAACTAAATTTCAAAATGACACCCCACAATCTCTCATTATTTACACTTCCAAGCTGCAGCTGCTCAACCTGCACTACGAATGTAAAAGTAGCCATATGTAACGATTGGTGTAGCAACACAGACGTCTGATTATGTGTGATCTGCAGAATCACAGATAATACAGACGCTATACCTGATTATGTGGTGATCTGCAGTATCACCAATAATGCAAGTATAGCTAGCAGATAGCAAGGTGTATACTGCTTGGTGCAACAGTAACTGAATAGTTTAACTAGACCTCACCAGAGGAGCTGGTGGGTACTATTTGTACACAGTAACTGAATAGTTTGGCTAAACCTCACCAGAGGAGCTGGTGGGTACTAGCAAAGAACACCTCACTAGTGACAAGGGCTCACTGGTGAGTAGAGTGGTCAGACAGGCTAGGATCAGTAACAGGCGGGCAGGTACAGTACAGAATCGACAGGCAAGAGAGTAGTAATATATCAGGCAGGGTTCAGCAACAGAGTCAGATGGGCAGAGGTACAGAATCGATTAGCAAGAGCAGGGTCAGAGGATAGCCAGAGTCATACACAGAATATCAAAGCGCTAACACATGAGTATTCGAACAGCAGACAGGTTGCGAGTGAAAGCTGAAGGCTTATGAAGCAGAGGAGACCCCACGGCCGCGCCCACCACCAATCAGCCAATCCGGAGCGCCGTGAGTCTCCTCTGACGCTGGTCAGCTGACGCGCCTCCTCCCCGCATAAAGGTCCTGTCTCCGTGCGCGCCCGCGCGATACAGCAATCCGATGAGCAATAGACAACCCCGTCCTCGGCGTACTAGACGCCAGAGGAACGGGCAAAGTCTCCGAGCAGGAAAGCGAGGCGGCTGCGGAGACACCCTGCGTGCCCGCAGCCGCAGCTTTCATGGATGTTACACCATACTTCGAGCGATGATGGGCAGATTCGACCAAGAGACAAATCTCTCTCTGATTTAATCTTAATAAAGAAAGATCTGTCAGCTGCCCATATGCCACAGACCGATTCCTAATCGATTTCAGCATGACACCTATAGCAGTGTCCCGCTGCCTCGCCGTTGCCCCCCAGTGTATAAATGTACATAAATGTGTGTGTATTTATACATTACTTTTCCTGTATTGGCCATCGCGTTGCCCATCTGTCTTCGGAATCCCCCGCAGGTTATTGTATTGAATTCAATGCAAATAAAATAAATACAATTTTCCTCATAATAAAATAAATTGAGCATATGTGTGTGGTACATTGGTGAGATTTTTGAAATGTTACAATCAGTCAGAAAAACTGATTGCAATTCTTGAATTGAAAAGCTATTTTATAAAAAAAAATTGTATGGTGAGTGGCCACAGCTCTCCATTGCCACAATTTGCTCCAGTTACAGAGTTTCGCTACATAGTAGCGGAGCTCCACCACCGCTAATGGTGCCCATACATGGTACAATTTCTTTCATCCATGCTTACCATTTCTATGTAGTATAAGGGTAAATTAAGTGAATATACTCAAAGGATAATTTAGGTAGTTCCCTTATATTAAATAAGATTGGATGAAAGAAATTGTACCATGTATGGGCACCATAAGTATGTTGGCTATAGCTGATATTGACATTGGTGCCGTCCATAGGCACAACTCACGCTAACTTCAGAGTTCCTCTACACGGTGGCAGAACTTCACCACCGCTAATAACCTTGGGTGACATTGTTGTCACTGGTAATTGAGTAATTTGACATGGGCACCTATAGCAGCACCCATTCCTTGCGACCGCGACTTATGCCTGAATTACCTGCTTGACCTCAAAGATCTTGCTCTCTGTACTCCTTATTTGGCCAATCCCTAATAACACTGAATTAAGAGAAAATATATAACTTGTCATAACAAAAACCTTGTTTCCTACAACAATATAACACAATACTGCGGTGAGAAAAATAAATTAAAAATGCTACAGAAAACATATTTATTTGACATTCTCCATGCAAAAATAGTTATGGTAGAACGCTTTTATAAATTTTCTCCAGCTGCATCTGTGTAATGAATAGCGGAGATCCCGCTGCGTGGGCAAGCGGCAGGGCGGCTATCTCCGCGTTCCAGCCGGCGGCTTCTGCCACGCAGCAACATGCTGCTGGTTCGCCTGGTCCTTCTAGTGCACACAGATTGAGAGCCAGGCGACAGGACCTTTATGCTAGCAGAAGGGGAGTCAGCTGATCATGCCGATCAGCTGATCCCAGATAGGCTCCGGATTGGCTGAGTGACTGGGACGGCGCTGTGGAGCGCTCTGGGTGCATATAGGACTTGCCTGTCAGTTGCATGTTGTCTGCCGTTGCGAATGCTTACGTGTGAGCACTCAGACCTCAGTCAGATTTTACAGTGTGTTAGAACCAGCCGGAGCTGGGAATTCACACTTAGTCAGATTCCGTTGATAGCCTCTCTAGTATTATTGTATTGTGTATGTTCTAGACTAGTTCCCAGGTGTTGAGACCAAGGACCTCACACCTAAGACTAAGAGATTGCTACTGTTCATCTGCTAGACTAGTTCCCAGGTGTTGAGACCAAGGACCTCACACCAAAGACTAGTATAGTGTTTATACTGTTACCTGTTATGATCTCTGGCTTTCCTGACCACTCTCCTGTTTACTGATTCGGTACCTTTGCCTATCTGATAATCTGTTGCCGACCTTGCCTGTACCCGGATACCGAATCAGTCTTCCGTCTCTGTACTTTATCTGTCCGTGTGTTGCCGACCTGGCCTGTCTGACCCTTCTGGCTGTCACTCATTCCTTGGGTGATCAGCCTTACTGTACTACCCGTGACACTTGCTCTCCAGGTGTTCATTAGCTGCAAGAGCCTCTTGCTCTGCTGAAAGACCATCTTGCAGTTCAGTCAGTGGTCTCTACCCGTCAGGAGTCCACTGGCTTTAGTACAGTTTGATTCCCAGTCCATCAGGGAATCCTTGGCTGCAGCACAGTCTGATTCCCTGCCCCTCAGGAAATCCTTGGCTGCAGCCCGACTACATCTCTCTCCAGCAGCCTAGCCAGTGGTCCCTGCTCCTCAGGTGTTCACTGGCAGCAGTTCTATCCAGGGTTCCCTGCTCCTCAGGGAATTCTCGGCTGCAGTACAGTCTGTATCTCTTCCACATAGGAGAACCTCTCCAGCACAGTCAGTGGCACCCTGCCCCTCTGGGTCCTCTGGCTGCAGTGCAGTCTGATTCCCTGCTCTTCAGGGAATCCTCGGCTGCAGTAGTGTCTGTATCTCCCGCTCCTCGGGAGACAACCTTTCTGATTACTGTTAAACTACATACACATGAGGCACGGATGTCTGCAGTTGCATGGAGACAAGCAACAGTTGAAAGTCTCCAGCAACGACAGTTGTATACAAGCAACGATTGTATACACGCGGCAACAACCTGTCTGCAACATAGCGGAAACTGTTGCTCAGCAACTTCTGTCGCAGGTTCAATGAACTGTCAGACTCACAAGAGTTGCTAGAGACTAGCATACACACGACTGCACCGACTTGAGACTAGGGACGGTTGCTGCAACAGCTGTTGCCGGGGATTGAACAAGTCAATCGCCTGGAGACAGCTCTGATTAGCAACAGTTGCTTGCGCACGCCTCATACACATGGAGGACATGTTGCCGCAACATGCGCGCGCCATGTGTTTCCAGCAACAGTTGTAGCCTGTGTGTATGGGCCTTTACACCAAACACATTATTACATTGGGTGTCCTGTGTCTAGCTATACTTGTATTATTGGTGATTCTGCAGATCACCATATAATCAGGTATAGCATCTGTATTATTGGTGATACTGCAGATCACCAATAATCAGAAATACTCTGTGTTGCTGACACCAATCGTTACAGAATGGCAGACCCAAAACAATATGGACGCACTCCACAGCCGAATGGAATTAACCACTTCGGTGGAAAATTTCATCAGGGTGCTTGATGGCCAACAGACTCAGATCACCGCTGTGTCTGGGTCAATACAGGTCCTCCAAACGGCTGTGAATGCAGTGCGATCCCCTCCAGTTACAGACCTTCGTATGTCTGTACCTGAAAAGTTTTCTGGACATAGATCTGACTTTCAGAATTTTAGAAATCGAGTGCTATCATATTTCGAGTTGAGGCCTACTCTATCAGGAACTGAAACTCAGAGAGTTACATTTATAAAGACCCTTTTATCAGGGGACTTACAAACATGGGCATATAGTCTTCATGCTGACCATGAGGCTTTTTCATCAGTTCAGGAATTTTTTAAGGCCATGGCCATTATATATGATGATCCGGATATTGCTTCCACCGCTGAACGGAAGCTTAAGACCCTGCGCCAGGGTCGAGATCCGGTAGAGGTTTACGCAGCAGAATTCAGGAAGTGGGCTGTATCAGCTAGATGGGGAACTTATGCACTGTTGGACTGTTTTTTGTCAGGTTTATCTGATGCAGTTTCTGATTTAATGCTAGGACATCCTGAGCCCAAGTCCATTGACGAGGCAATCTCTTTGGCAGTACGGGTAGATCGCCGTTTACGTTATCAAAAACAGACCCGGGGTAGAAACGCTGTAAGATTTGTCCCTACGCCTCCTATCCAACCTCGTCACCTCCGTCTGAACCGATGCAGATCGGACACTCGAGATTGACGCAGGTGGAAAAGAATCACAGGAAATCAGAAAGACTCTGTTTATACTGTGCGGAGGAGGGTCACATTTGCTCAGAATTGTCCTAAAAAGTCGGGAAACGCTGCCGCCTAGGTGTAGTCAGAGGTAATACCCTAGGCGAGCAGTCGTTACCTCTAAACGATAAACGTCTGCTCCTTCCCTGCTCTATCACGTGGAAGGGTCAGACTGTTTCCACAGAAGCCTTTATAGACTGGTTCTGCGGCTAACTTCATAGATTATGATTTTGTAAAAAGATTGGGAATTCCCTTGCTCCCATTAGACCGACAGATTTTGGTCACTGCAGTTGATGACTCTCCTTTGCAGAGTAGACAACCTCTTTCTCAAACCCCCTTGTTGGTGTGTAATGTAGGGGTGCTACACAAAGAGAGTTTACAGTTCCTTGTCCTGCATATGGCAACCTCCACCATTATTCTAGGTATGCCATGGTTACAACTTCACTCCCCTCAGATTGACTGGGCTTCAGGTCAGCTAAACAGCTGGTCGGCCCATTGTCATCATCATTGTTTGGAGAAGGTAACCGTTTGTGCCACCAAGAATCAGGTTAAAGGTGTGCCAGTACAGTACGCGGAATTCGCTGATGTCTTCTGTCCCAAATCTGCAGATAAACTCCCCTTTCACCGTACTTTCGATTGTCCCATTGATTTAAGATCTGGTTGTATGCCTCCTAGGGGTCACCTCTATAATCTGTCAGGACCTGAGAAAGTGGCAATGCAGGAGTACATCAAAGAGAATTTGGCCAAAGGCTTCATCCGCCCTTCTCGCTCACCAGCTGGGGCAGGATTCTTTTTCGTACAGAAAAAAGATGGAGGCCTCCGACCCTGCATTGACTACCGAGGTTTAAATAAGATTACAGTGAAAAATCGTTACCCATCGCCGTTGATTGACGATTTGTTCGCTCAGGTGACCAATGCCAGTATTTTTTCTAAATTGGATTTACGAGGTGCATACAACCTGGTACGGATTAGAGATGGTGACGAATGGAAGACGGCGTTCAACACGCCCGACGGGCACTACGAGTATCTGGTTATGCCCTTCGGGTTGTGTAACGCCCCTGCCGTCTTCCAGGAGTTGATAAATGAGGTTTTCAGGGAGGTGCTGGGGAAATTCGTGCTAGTGTATCTAGACGACATACTGATTTTTTCTCCTAATCTGATGGATCAGCGTAAACATGTTAAATTCGTGTTAAAGAAATTAAGACAGAACTCACTCTATGCCAAGTTAGAATAGTGCCTCTTCGAGGTTACGTCTGTTCCCTTTTTGGGTTATATTATTTCTACATCTGGTCTCTCCATGGACCCAGGAAAAGTCTCTGCTGTTTTGGAGTGGCCACAACCTGTAGGTTTGAAGGCACTCCAAAGATTTCTGGGCTTTGCCAATTACTACAGGAGATTCATCAAGGGGTACTCCTCGGTCGTGTCACCCCTCACCAGTCTTACCAAGAAAGGGGCTGACACTTACCACTGGTCAGCAGAGGCCCATTCTGCTTTTTCTACACTGAAAAAGCTCTTCTGTTCTGCCCCCATTTTAAGACACGTGGATGTCACCTTCCCCTTTATAGTGGAGGTCGATGCCTCAGAGGTCGGGGTTGGGGCTGTACTGTCTCAACGCTCTGGCTTGCAGGGCAAACTTCACCCGTGCGCCTACTTTTCTCGTAGGTTCTCTCCTGCAGAGAAGAACTACGATATTGGCAACCGAGAGCTTTTGGCCATTAAACTGGCCTTTGAAGAGTGGCAACATTGGCTGGAAGGGGCAGAGCATACTATCACAGTCTATACTGATCATAAGAACTTGGAGTACATAGAAGGGGCCAAAAGACTTAGTCCTCGTCAGGCCCGTTGGTCTTTATTCTTTTCAAGATTCAGATTTGTCATAACGTATACACCAGGTAGTAAGAACGTCAAAGCTGACGCCCTATCTAGGTGTTTCGAGCCCGAGACAGTGCAGCCTTCAACCCCTGAAACCATCCTACCTCAGAAAGTTGTCCTGGCAGCTACTGAGACCTGGAAGGACTGGACGGCTACTCTGGGTCCTTTTCAACAGGATGTTCCAGAGGGAAAGCCTGAGGGAGTTATGTTTGTACCACTGCCTTTCCGCCTGCAACTCTTACAACTGTTCCATTCCCATAAAAATCCGGGGCATCCTGGGCCTGCCAGAACTCAGGATTTGTTAGCTAGATGTGCTTGGTGGCCTATGCTAGCAACAGATTGTAAGGAGTTTGTAAGAGAGTGTGCTAGAAGTAAGCCCTCTCACCAGGCACCAGTAGGTACACTACAACCCTTACCAGTGCCAAATGAACCATGGACTCATTTGTCAATGGACTTTGTAGGAGAACTCCCCAAGTCTGAGGGCAAGACGGTCATTTGGGTGGTAATAGATAGGTTCAGTAAGATGGCTCATTTTGTTCCTTTGAAAGGACTCCCCTCGGCCCAGGATTTAGCTTATCTCTTCATCCAGCACGTTTTCCGGCTGCATGGCATCCCGGAGAATGTGGTGTCAGATCGGGGAGTCCAGTTTGTGTCAAAATTTTGGAAAGCTTTTTGCCATCAGCTGGGTATGGACCTTTAATTTTCATCAGGCTACCACCCACAGACCAATGGTCAGACCGAGAGAGTTAACCAGTCCCTTGAGCAGTTTCTCAGATGTTATGTGGCAGATGCACAGTCCGATTGGGTAAAGTTTTTGCCATTCGCGGAATTTGCACATAACAATCTGAAGAGTTCCTCTTCTGGATTTTCTCCGTTTCAGGTAGTTTCGAGAAGATCTCCCAAGTTTGCGCCATTACCTGTGGCATCTACCCCTTTTCCGGCCCTGGAGGATTGGCAGAGGGCATTGAGGGGATTTGGGGAATGGTTAAGAGGAATTTGGGGAAAGCCTTCCAGGCTCAGAAGAAACAGGCAGATAAGAGACGGTCTGTAGAGTGGAAGTTTTCTCCAGGGGACATGGTGTGGGTATCTACTCGGCATTTAGCTTTAAAACAACCGTCACCTAAGCTAGGACCTAGATTTGTAGGACCATACCCAGTGGCCAGAAAGATTAATAATGTCACTTATGCGATTGATCTCCCAGCCAGCATGAGAGGTGTGAGATCATTCCATGTGTCTCTCTTGAAGCCAGCAGTGCACGTGGATCCCTCTCCCCCCCCCCCCCCCCCCGGTGATGGTTGACGACCAACCTGAGTATGAGATCAAGAAAATTCTAGATTCTCGCTTAGTGCAAAATTCTGTGCAGTATCTGGTCCACTGGAAGGGGTATTGTCTGGAGGAGAGAACTTGGGTGCCGGATTGTCGCATGCATGCTGAAGAGTTAAAGAAAGAGTTTCATGACTTACACCCTGAGAAGCCGGGTAGGAAGTGTCCGGAGTCCACTCCTCAGGGGGGTACTGTAATGAATAGCGGAGATGCCGCCGCGTGGGCAAGCGGCAGGGTGGCTATCTCCGCGTTCCAGCCGGCGGCTTCTGCCGCGCAGCAACATGCTGCTGGTTCGCCTGGTCCTTCTAGTGCACACAGATTGAGAGCTACGCGCGCGCGCACCAGGCGACAGGACCTTTATGCTAGCAGAAGGGGAGTCAGCTGATCATGCCGATCAGCTGATCCCAGATAGGCTCCGGATTGGCTGAGTGACTGGGGCGGCGCTGTGGAGCGCTCTGGGTACATATAGGGCTTGCCTGTCATTTGCAAGTTGTCTACCGTTGCGAATGCTTACGTGTGAGCACTCAGACCTCAGTCAGATTTTACAGTGTGTTAGAACCAGCCGGAGCTGGGAATTCACACTTAGTCAGATTCCGTTGATAGCCTCTCTAGTATTATTGTATTGTGTATGTTCTAGACTAGTTCCCAGGTGTTGAGACCAAGGACCTCACACCTAAGACTAGGAGATTGCTACTGTTCATCTGCTAGACTAGTTCCCAGGTGTTGAGACCAAGGACCTCACACATAAGACTAAGAGATTGCTACTGTTCATCTGCTAGACTAGTTCCGAGGTGTTGAGACCAAGGACCTCACACCTAAGACTAGGATAGTGTTTATACTGTTACTTGTTATGATCTCTGGCTTTCCTGACCACTCTACTGTTTACTGATTCGGTACCTTTGCCTATCTGATAATCTGTTGCCAACCTTGCCTGTACCCGGATACCGAATCAGTCTTCCGTCTCTGTACTTTATCTGTCCGTGTGTTGCCGACCTGGCCTGTCTGACCCTTCTGGCTGTCACTCATTCCTTGGGTGATCAGCTTTACTGTACTACCCGTGACACTTTCTCTCCAGGTGTTCATTAGCTGAAAGAGCCTCTTGCTCCGCTGAAAGACCATCTTGCAGTTCAGTCAGTGGTCTCTACCCCTCAGGAGTCCACTGGCTGCAGTACAGTCTGATTCCCAGTCCATCAGGGAATCCTTGGCTGCAGCCAGACTACATCTCTCTCCTGCAGCCTAGCCAGTGGTCCCTGCTCCTCAGGTGTTCACTGGCTGCAATTCTATCCAGGGTTCCCTGCTCCTCAGGGAATTCTCGGCTGCAGTACAGTCTGTATCTCTTCCACATAGGAGAACCTCTCCAGCACAGTCAGTGGCAACCTGCCCCTCTGGGTCCACTGGCTGCAGTGCAGTCTGATTCCCTGCTCTTCAGGGAATCCTCGGCTGCAGTAGTGTCTGTATCTCCCGCGCCTCGGGAGACAATCTTTCTGATTACTGTTACACCAAACACATTATTACATTGGGTGTCCTGTGTCTAGCTATACTTGTATTATTGGTGATTCTGCAGATCACCATATAATCAGGTATAGCATCTGTATTTTTGGTGATACTGCAGATCACCAATAATCAGAAATACTCTGTGTTGCTGACACCAATCGTTACAATCTGATGGACATTTCCTGTGTTGTATCAAGCTGCACAAATGCAAGGGCAGTGTACAGTAGTTTGCTGCCACCTTGTGATAATAAAGATACATCGCACATACATATCACGCTAATTCTTTCATAGGAGAGTTCATTTGTTTATTAAAAATTTAATCTTTTTATTTTATTCATATTTTATTTTATCCAACATTTTTTTTTTTTTTAAGTAGAACCATTTTCAGCAGTTATGCTTGTGTAGCAAATCTCTCCCAATGCGTACAAGAGGCAACAATAGGTATAAGTGGTACAAACAAAAATATGAAGGAGAACATCCATCCTTTCCCTCCTGCCTCCCCCCACCCCACTATCTTTCTCTCACCTCCTTCATCATAATGTATGACGGCATCCCGAACAAAACCTATTGTGGAAACAGTTGCAAATTTTCAGAGGAAAGAAGCTCTACTCCCTATTATGTCTTGAGTTCCAGTGGCCTCAGATATCCCCTTGTTTCGTTGCATTCCAAGAAGTGAGGCAGAAAGAAGACAAACTCTCGCATCCTAAGTAGAGTTGGGCCGAACGGTTCGCCTGCGAACGGTTCCATGCGAACTTCAGTGGTTCGCGTTCGCGTCCCGCAGGCGAACTTTTGCGGAAGTTCGGTTCGCCCCATAATGCACATGGAGGGTCAACTTTGACCCTCTACATCACAGTCAGCAGGCCCAGCGTAGCCAATTAGGCTACACTAGCCCCTGGAGCCCCACACCCCCCTTATATAAGGCAGGCAGCGGCGGCCATTACGGCCACTCGTGTGCCTGCATTAGTCAGAGTAGGGCGAGCTGCTGCAGACTGTCTCTCAGGGAAAGATTAGTTAGGCTTAGCTTGTTCCTGTCTGGCTGCATACCTGTTCTGTGAACCCACCACTGCATACCTGTGCTGTGAACCCACCACTGCATACCTGTGCTGTGAACCCACCACTGCATACCTGTTCTGTTCAGTGGACCCGCCACTGTATACCTGTTCATTGAACCCACCACTGCATACCTGTGCTGTGAACCCACCACTGCATACCTGTGCTGTGAACCCACCACTGCATACCTGTGCTGTGAACCCACCACTGCATACCTGTTCTGTTCAGTGGACCCGCCACTGCATACCTGTTCTGTTTAGTGAACTGCCACTGTATACCTGTTCTGTTCAGTGGACCCGCCACTGCATACCTGTTCTGTTCAGTGAACCCACCGCATCAGTGCGCATACCTGTGCAGTTAAGTGAACCCACCACTGCATACCTGTTCTGTTCAGTGGACACGCCACTGCATACCTGTTCTGTTTAGTGAACCGCCACTGTATACCTGTTCTGTTTAGTGAACCCACCACTGCATACCTGTTCTGTTCAGTGAACCCACCGCATCAGTGCGCATACCTGTGCAGTTAAGTGAACCCGCCACTGCATACCTGTTCTGTTCAGTGGACCCGCCACTGCATACCTGTTCTGTTTAGTGAACCGCCACTGTATACCTGTTCTGTTTAGTGAACCCGCCACTGCATACCTGTTCTGTTCAGTGGACCCGCCACTGCATACCTGTTCTGTTTAGTGAACCCGCCACTGCATACCTGTTCTGTTCAGTGGACCCGCCACTGTATACCTGTTCTGTTTAGTGAACCCGCCACTGCATACCTGTTCTGTTCAGTGAACCCACCGCATCAGTGCGCATACCTGTTCTGTTCAGTGAACCCACCGCATCAGTGCGCATACCTGTTCTGTTTAGTGAACCCGCCACTGCATACCTGTTCTGTTCAGTGAACCCACCGCATCAGTGCGCATACCTGTGCAGTTAAGTGAACCCGCCACTGCATACCTGTTCTGTTCAGTGGACCCGCCACTGCATACCTGTTCTGTTTAGTGAACCGCCACTGTATACCTGTTCTGTTTAGTGAACCCGCCACTGCATACCTGTTCTGTTCAGTGAACCCACCGCATCAGTGCGCATACCTGTGCAGTTAAGTGAACCCGCCACTGCATACCTGTTCTGTTCAGTGAACCCACCGCATCAGTGCGCATACCTGTGCAGTTAAGTGAACCCGCCACTGCATACCTGTTCTGTTCAGTGAACCGCCACTGTATACCTGTTCTGTTCAGTGGACCCGCCACTGCATACCTGTTCTGTGAACCCGCCACTGTATACCTGTTCTGTTCAGTGAACCCACCGCATCAGTGCGCATACCTGTGCAGTTAAGTGAACCCACCTACCTACGTGAGTGCACGCAGTGTGATATACCACTCCGTGCATACCCGATATGGACAAAACAGGTAGAGGAAGAGGTAGTGGCAGAGCCAGAGGAAGGCCACCCGGCAGGTCTGCGCGAGGTCGTGTAAATGTAATTTCGTGTGGACCTGGCCCACAGTACAGTGCTCGGAAGAAGGCACGTCCCATCACCTCCCAAGATTGTCAGGACGTGGTTGAGTATTTAGCGACACAGAACACCTCATCTTGCTCAGCCACCAGTGCTACTACTAGCACCACTTCCGCTGCATTTGACACTTCGCAAGAATTATTTAGTAGTGAAATCACTGATGCACAGTCCTTGTTGTTACAGCCAGATGAATTTTCACCAGCTCATATGTCTGAGTTACGCGGCAACATTATGGATGTAACGTGTAAGGAGGATGAAGGACCTACTGATGTTGGTGCATGTTTGGATTTGTCTGAGGCAAGCGAAGCTGGGCAGGATGATTACGATGATGACGATGATAGGGATCCTCTGTATGTACCCAATAGAGGAGATGAAGAGGGGGACAGTTCAGAGGGGGAGTCAGAGAGTAGGAGGAGGAGAGAAGTTGCTGAAAGAAGCTGGGGCAGCTCTTCGTCAGAAACAGCTGGTGGCAGTGTCCGGCACCATGTATTGCCACCTATGTACAGCCAGCCAACTTTCCCTTCAGCATCAGCTGCTGAGGTCCCCATAGTGCCCACATCCCAGGGTGGCTCAGCGGTGTGGAAATTTTTTAATGTGTGTGCCTCAGATCGGACCAAAGCCATCTGTTCGCTCTGCCAACAAAAATTGAGCCGTGGAAAGGCCAACACTCACGTAGGGACAAGTGCCTTACGAAGGCACCTGGAGAAAAGGCACAAACAGCAATGGGATGGCCACCTGAGCAAAAGCAGCAGCAGCACACAAAAGCAAAGCCACCCTCCTTCTCCTCTTCCTCCTCCATCAGGTGCATTATCTGCTTCTGCCGCTTTCTCCCTTCCACCTTCACAGGCACCCTCCTCCACTCCGCCTCTGCCCTTGAGCGCTTCCTGCTCCTCTGCCCACAGCAGCAGTCAGGTGTCCGTGAAGGAAATGTTTGAGCGGAAGAAGCCAATTTCGGCCAGTCACCCCCTTGCCCGCCGTCTGACAGCTGGCGTGGCGGAACTGTTAGCTCGGCAGCTGTTACCATACCGGCTGGTGGACTCTGAGGCCTTCCGTAAATTTGTGGCCATCGGAACACCGCAGTGGAAGATGCCAGGCCGCACTTATTTTTCGAGAAAGGCCATACCCCAACTGCACCGTGAAGTTGAGAGGCAAGTGGTGTCATCTCTTGCGAAGAGCGTTGGGTCAAGGGTACACCTGACCACGGATGCCTGGTCTGCCAAGCACGGGCAGGGCCGCTACATTACCTACACAGCCCATTGGGTGAACCTGGTGGTGAACGATGGCAAGCAGGGCGCAGCGGACCAAATTGTGACACCTCCACGGCTTGCAGGCAGGCCTCCTGCCACCTCCTCTCCTCCTGCTACATGCTCTTCGCTGTCCTCCTCCTCCTTGGCTGAGTGGCAGTTCTCCTCTCCAGCTACACAGCCCCAGCTCCGCAGGGCCTATGCTGCATGCCAGGTACGACGGTGTCACGCCATCTTAGACATGGCTTGTCTCAAAGCGGAGAGTCACACTGGAGCAGCTCTCCTGGCTGCTCTTAAGAAACAGGTGGATGAGTGGCTGACCCCGCACCACCTGGAGATAGGCAACGTGGTGTGCGACAACGGCAGCAATCTGCTTGCCGCTTTGCATATGGGGAAGCTGACACACATACCCTGCATGGCACATGTCATGAATCTAGTGGTTCAAAGATTTGTGGCAAAGTACCCTGGCTTAGCGAATGTCCTGAAGCAGGCCAGGAAGTTCTGTGGGCATTTGAGGCGGTCTTACACAGCCATGGCACGCTTTGCGGAAATTCAGCGCAAAAACAACATGCCGGTGAGACGCCTCATTTGCGATAGCCCGACTCGCTGGAACTCGACCCTGCTCATGTTCTCCCGCCTGCTAGAACAGAAGAAAGCCGTGACCCACTACCTCTACAACTGGAGTAGAATGAAACAGTCTGGGAAGATGGGGATGTTCTGGCCCGACAACTGGACACTGATGGAGAATGCATGCAGGCTCATGCGGCCGTTTGAGGAGGTGACCAACCTGGTGAGCCGCAGTGAGGGCACCATCAGCGACTTAATTCCCTACGCTTACTTCTTGGAGCGTGCTGTGCGTAGAGTGGCGGATGAAGCTGTGAATGAGCGTGACCAGGAACCGTTACGGCAGGAACAGGCATGGGACCAATTTTCATCAGACCCAGCTGTTTCCTCAACACCTGCGGCAGCACAGAGGGGGGAGGAGGAGGAAGAAGAGAAGTCGTGTGCAGAAGACGAATCAGACTCAGAGGATGATGAGCAAGGTGTTTCTTTGGGGGAGGAGGAGGAGGAGGAGGGGACAGCGGCAGGAGAACAACCTCAGCAGGCATCGCAAGGGGCTTGTGCTGCTCAACCTTCCCGTGGTATTGTTCGCGGCTGGGGGGAGGAGGTTGACTTACCTGACGTCACTGAGGAAGAGCAAGAGGAGATGGAGGGTACTGGATCCGACTTTGTGCAGATGTCGTCTTTTATGCTGTCCTGCCTGTTGAGGGACCCCCGTATAAAAAACCTCAAGGGGAATGAGCTGTACTGGGTGGCCACACTACTAGACCCTCGGTACAGGCACAAAGTGGCGGACCTGTTACCAACTCACCGGAAGGTGGAAAGGATGCAGCACATGCAGAACCAGCTGTCAACTATGCTTAACAATGCCTTTAAGGGTGATGTGACGGCACAACGCCAGCAAGGTACCACTGCCACTAATCCTCCTCCCGTGTCCACGCAGTCAAAGACAGGACGCTCCAGCGATCTCATGGTGATGTCGGACATGCGGACGTTCTTTAGTCCAACGCCTCGCCGTAGCCCTTCCGGATCCACCCTCCACCAACGCCTGGAATGGCAGGTAGCCGACTACCTGGCCTTAAGTGTGGATGTAGACACTGCTGTGAACAGCGATGAGGAACCCTTGAACTACTGGGTGCGCAGGCTTGACCTGTGGCCAGAGCTGTCCCAATTTGCCATCCAACTTCTCTCCTGCCCTGCCGCAAGCGTCCTCTCAGAAAGGACCTTCAGCGCAGCTGGAGGCATTGTCACAGAGAAGAGAAGTCGCCTAAGTCACAAAAGTGTTAAGTACCTCACCTTTATCAAAATGAATGAGGCATGGATCCCGGAGGGCTGCTGCCCGCCCCAAGACTAAGTCAGTCCCCGCACATACAGCATCTCTGCCTGCACGCCGTGTGACTGGCTGCCTGGCCTGCCCCAAGAAGACTAAGTCGCTCCCAGTCCCTCCACACAGCATGTCTGCCTGCAGGCCGCTTGACTACCTTCTCCGCCACCACCAACAGGGTCCGGGACTCCAGGCGTATTGCTGAATTTTTTAGGCCGCTGCTAGCAGCGGCCGCTGTAATAATTTTTCGGGTGCGTGTACATGACTGCCTAATTTTTCTGGCTGCACTGCGGGCAGCTGCAACAACAAAAGAAAAGGCATGTACATGCGCCCATTCCCCTTCGTGATCATTACCTTGCCGTGGTGAAGGGGCTTGCGTATCACAATGGAGCAATGACCGGCGCCTAGATGAGTGTCTCGGGGGGCACACCCACGATAATAAGGTCGTTGCCTCATTGTGGTCAGACCAAATTTGATCAGCTGGACAGTCACTGTTCTGTCATTCAGCTACATCAGCCAGGTGACCATATGGGCTGTAAAGCCACCAAAACCTGCACTCTCGCCATGGTGCGCACCAGTAAAGCATGGCCGTCACTACACAAACAGCTGTTTGCGGTGCGTTACACGATGAGTTTGGTGTGTCAGTGTGAAGCAGTACCTTAATTACACTACCTGATTGATGTATACACATGCAAGATGTTTGAAAGCACTTTAGGCCTGTCATTTAGCATTCAATGTGATTTCTGCCCTTAAAACGCTGCTTTGCGTCAAATCCAGATTTTTCCCGGGGACTTTTGGCATGTATCCCACTCCGCCATCCCCCCCTCCAGGTGTTAGACCCCTTGAAACATCTTTTCTATCACTTTTGTGGCCAGCATAATTATTTTTTTTTTCAAAGTTCGCATCCCAATTGAAGTCTATTGCGGTTCGCGAACTTTAACGCGAACCGAACCTTTCGCGAAAGTTCGCGAACCCGGTTCGCGAACTGAAAATCGGAGGTTCGGCCCAACTCTAATCCTAAGTGCAGGTGTTGTTTGAGGATGAAGCCTTTCCATCTCTTAAAAAAGGGTTTACTTCCTTGTTCTTTTTGCAGAATGGCCTCCAACCTATCAGTGCCCTTTAGATGGGACAGTTCCTCTGCAAGAGCTACATGTACAATATCAGGGACTTTGAGCCCTCAAATATGCCTTCAACATAAAGTACAAAATACCGCCGAGGGGTATAGGGGAGTATGTCCTATATGTGGAGCTCAGGATACTGATATGGTACATTGTTTAGGGGATGCCCAATCATACATAGATACTGGAATAAGGAGGTGATGAGGTTTATATCTAAAATGTGTAAGAAGACAGTTGCATGTGAAGCAATGTAATGTTTGTTCCACCGTGTGGAGGAGACAGAGCCATCTGTCTCCTTCTCCACACGGTGGAACAAACATAACATATTTGCTTCACATTCAACTGTCTTCTTACACATTTTAGATATAAACCTCATCACCTCCTTATTCCAGTATCTATGTATGATTGGGCATCCCCTAAACAATGTACCATATCAGTATCCTGAGCTCCACATATAGGACATACTCCCCTATACCCCTCGGCGGTATTTTGTACTTTATGTTGAAGGCGTATTTGGCATTGTAGAGCATCATAAGGTGTGACCCCCTCCAGTACTCATTAATTATAACTGATTGCATTATGTTATTGCCTTCTAGTATGTTGGCTTCTAATATTTCTTGGTGAAAATATTTGTGCCATGACTTCATATTATTATGCACTACCTTTTCAGCTATCAGCCACATACATTCATTTTGCAGTTGTGACAACGACTTCCTATTCTACCCTAGTTGTGCAAAATGATCAAATGGTAGGAGTTGCACAATGTTTGCTATGTTCCTCAGGTGGCAATTAGTATATGACTTGACCTGTGCTGGTAAGTCATATAATGTCACGGTGCCAGGATTTATGCTGTCTCAGGCAGTCAAGCAATCCACTTTACTCCACCTCCAGAGATATACTCAAATCTGCATACTTCCTGTGTGCCTCGTTTCACCGGAAACAGAAAAGCAGACACAAAGTCTCTCTCAGTGGGTAACAGTAACACTTTAATTTTCCATACAAGGCACAAAGAATCGGAGTAGAGATCACTTACATCTAGAGGGTCCTATGCCAGTATAGGACCCCCACTGGACATATCGCTTCCCACCCTTGTGGTACTATGGACATGAACAATCGATCAATGGTGCCCAGCCCGCTCTCGTCCCGACTAGTTTCGGCCTTCCGCCGTCATCAGGGGATACGAGAGCGAGCAGGCTAAGGCACATATATAAAGTTGTAAGCCTAATTACCTGTAGTCTGGCAAGCCGCTGTCACCGCCCGGAGCGCTCGGACGCACTAAAGACCACTTCCGGTCGGCGGCCATACTACATCCGGTTTCGTCAGTGGAACGCATACGCGTTCCACCTATGTAAACAAAAGAGCGAACGCGGAAGTATCGTCGCATATACATGCCGACGCTTACTACGCGATTGCATGCGGATGGCAGCGGCATGGTGACTATGTTAATAGAGTCAAATCTTCTTGTGGTTAAAACATATTACTACAAAACATTGTAACTTAAAAAACATTCTTAAAACAGCAAAATACAATTAAAAAACAAGTGTCAGTATACAGCTAAGGCTATAGCGCCATCTATTGTTCATATCTAATATTGCACCCTATCCCAAAGAACTTCACATAGATTCATATCTAAAATCAAAAAATGCTCTCAGGTACAAATACATGGGCATTACAACATTAATTATTACAAAGATATTATTGCACCCTACCCTACAGTCCCTAACCACATATTTGTTAATATGTAAAATACAGTGCCCATGAGATTAGAAATAGAAATAAATATAAATATAAAATGGATCCTACCTTTAAAATTTCATAGCGAATATTCACACATGTTACGAGTTAGCTAGAAAACAATTTAAATTAAAATCAATGTTAAGACCAGCTGGGTACATACAGTTCAATTTTATAATCCAGTTCATTTCTGCCTTGGCCAAGTGCCTATCCTGATTGTTGCCACGCCAGTTCTTAGTTATTTGGTCTATGGCAGAATACACAAGACCTTTAGGGCTGCAATTATGCTGTTCCCTAAAGTGCGCAGATACTGAGTGATCCATGTATCCATTTCTGATATTATTGACATGTTCGTATAGTCTCTCCCTGAGTGCCCTCATGGTCAAACCCACATATTGTAGGCCACAGGGGCACTCAAGGAGATATACCACCATTTTGGACTCACAGTTCAGAAATTTCTTAATCCCAAAAGTCTCTCCATTTCCATTGTTTTTAAAGGAGGTCGTCTTTCGTGCCACTTTTGTGCAATGTCTGCACGCATAACACGTGCCGCACTTGTAAAAGCCAGTAAAATTTCCCAGACGTCCCGAAGCTTGTGTAGGAACATCTATTGCACTATTGGTGATGATATCTTTTAAGTTGGGTGCCCTCCTATATATTACAGTGGGGTTATCTGGTAGAATGTTGGCCAACTCTGGGTCTGCCATTAAGACATGCCAGTGTTTTTTTAGGATACTTTTAACTTCCCTATGTTGTACACTGTAATCTGTAATCATCGCTACTTTTTGGTCATTGCTCCTCTCCGTAGGTTGTTTGTGAATAATCTCTCTTCTATCTTTCTGTTCTATTTCCACTTGGATTTGGTTGATCTCCTCTCTTGTGTAGCCTTTCTCAATGAATCTAGTGGTAAGCATCTCTGCTTCTTTCTGAAAATCTTCCAGATTAGTACAATTCCTATACACCCTCAGAAGTTCACTTTTCGGTACAGATCTTAGCCACATTTCATGATGGCAGCTTTCCTTAGGGATGTAGCTGTTACGGTCAGTGGTCTTAAAAAACGTTTGGGTCTTGACTCTACCCTTATCATTATGAATAATCAGGTCTAGATACTCCACATAGTCCCTACTATAGTTACAAGTGAATTTTAAATTTTCATTATTTTTGTTTATGTGGTCTATGAACATTAGTAGAGAGGCTTCATCACCCTCCCATACAAAGACCACATCATCTATGTACCTTCTCCAAAACCGCAATGCAGTGTATTTATTAGTGTCTATGAACTCCTCCTCCCACTTAGCAACATACAAATTCGCCAAGCTGGGTGCATACTTAGCCCCCATTGCTACACCGATCCTCTGTACAAAAAACTGATTATGATACCAGAAATAGTTTCTGCTCATAGCAAATGTTAGGCATTCCATTAAGAAATCTATTTGTGGCCTACTATAACTCCCAGAATTCTCCCAAAAATATTTTACCGCTGCGCAACCCTTCTTCTGATCTATAACGGTATATAGTGATGTTACATCTGCGGTCACTAAAAAAGTTCCTTGTTCCAATGTGAGGTTTTCCAACATCTTAATTAATTCTCTAGAGTCCTTTAGGTACGAGGGAACATTAACTACGAAGGGTTGTAAAAAACAATCCAAAAATTCTCCCAGTCTGGCAGTGATAGATCCGATCCCACTAACTATAGGTCTCCCTGGGGGATGGGCAATGTCTTTATGAATCTTAAGGTGCGTACACACGCCGGACTGGAGGCAACGACGGGTCCGTCGTTACCTCCCGCTGGGTGGGCGTGCCAACGACAGCCCGGCGTGTGTACGCACTGTCGGCGGACTGATACGGCTGCTTCTGAGCGATCCGCCCTTTCTCTGACCTCACGTCCTCTGCGTGATGACGCATACGAGGGTACGCGTGATGCGTACCCTCGTATGCAGAGGACGTGAGGTCAGAGAAAGGGCGGAAGTACCACAAGGGTACTAGCGCTGAACCGCCCGCTGCCCGGCCTCAACGTCACTCTGCTACTCGGACTCCTCCTCACTCCACTGCCAGCCAGTGCCACCAGCCAGGTACTATTGAACTTGTTTCAAACTTTTTGTATGGGGAAGCGGGCAGAGGGGGGAGCGCTAGCGGAGGGGGTGGGGGGAATTTCCGACCCCCCCCCCGCGATTGGGGCATGCTCCCCCCTTATGCCTGCGACCCCATAGGGGGCATAGGGGGGCAGTATTCGGCCGAACAGGGCCCTGTTCGGCCGAACAGGGGCCCTGTTCGGCCATGTTCGGCCATGCATTCTGCAGTTCGGGCGAACCCCGAACAGTTTGGCCGAACACCACCAGGTGTTCGGCCGAACTCGAACATCACCCGAACAGGGTGATGTTCTGCAGAACCCGAACAGTGGCGAACACTGTTCGCCCAACACTAAGATCTGTACCGAAAAGTGAACTTCTGAGGGTGTATAGGAATTGTACTAATCTGGAAGATTTTCAGAAAGAAGCAGAGATGCTTACCACTAGATTCATTGAGAAAGGCTACACAAGAGAGGAGATCAACCAAATCCAAGTGGAAATAGAACAGAAAGATAGAAGAGAGATTATTCACAAACAACCTACGGAGAGGAGCAATGACCAAAAAGTAGCGATGATTACAGATTACAGTGTACAACATAGGGAAGTTAAAAGTATCCTAAAAAAACACTGGCATGTCTTAATGGCAGACCCAGAGTTGGCCAACATTCTACCAGATAACCCCACCGTAATATATAGGAGGGCACCCAACTTAAAAGATATCATCACCAATAGTGCAATAGATGTTCCTACACAAGCTTCGGGACGTCTGGGAAATTTTACTGGCTTTTACAAGTGCGGCACGTGTTATGCGTGCAGACATTGCACAAAAGTGGCACGAAAGACGACCTCCTTTAAAAACAATGGAAATGGAGAGACTTTTGGGATTAAGACATTTCTGAACTGTGAGTCCAAAATGGTGGTATATCTCCTTGAGTGCCCCTGTGGCCTACAATATGTGGGTTTGACCACGAGGGCACTCAGGGAGAGACTATACGAACATGTCAATAATATTAGAAATGGATACATGGATCACTCAGTATCTGCGCACTTTAGGGAACAGCATAATTGCAACCCTAAGGGCCCTTTTCCACTAGCAATCGCAATCACAAATCACAAACGCCAGTGATTGCGATTTTTCATTAATTCTGTTATGCGATTGCGATTTGCGATTTTCATTTGCTTTGTATTATCATTGTAAAAATCGCTCCAGCAAGCGATTGCGATTTGCGATTAGAGATTTCCAAATCGAATCACTGTAGTGGAAAATACTTCTCATGCTTTCTATGATAAAGTAACAACCCTAGCGATTTAAAAATCACTAGCGATTTGCGATTTTGCGATTCAGCAATCACAATCGCTCTAGTGGAAAAGGGCCCTAAAGGTCTTGTGTATTCTGCCATAGACCAAATAACTAAGAACTGGCGTGGCAACAATCAGGATAGGCACTTGGCCAAGGCAGAAATGAACTGGATTATAAAATTGAATTGTATGTACCCAGCTGGTCTTAACATTGATTTTAATTTAAATTGTTTTCTAGCTAACTCGTAACATGTGTGAATATTCGCTATGAAATTTTAAAGGTAGGATCCATTTTATATTTATATTTATTTCTATTTCTAATCTCATGGGCACTGTATTTTACATATTAACAAATATGTGGTTAGGGACTGTAGGGTAGGGTGCAATAATATCTTTGTAATAATTAATGTTGTAATGCCCTTGTATTTGTACCTGAGAGCATTTTTTGATTTTAGATATGAATCTATGTGAAGTTCTTTGGGATAGGGTGCAATATTAGATATGAACAGTAGATGGCGCTATAGCCTTAGCTGTATACTGACACTTGTTTTTTAATTGTATTTTGCTGTTTTAAGAATGTTTTTTAAGTTACAATGTTTTGTAGTAATATGTTTTAACCACAAGAAGATTTGACTCTATTAACATAGTCACCATGCCGCTGCCATCCGCATGCAATCGCGTAGTAAGCGTCGGCATGTATATGCGACGATACTTCCGCGTTCGCTCTTTTGTTTACATAGGTGGAACGCGTATGCGTTCCACTGACGAAACCGGATGTAGTATGGCCACCGACCGGAAGTGGTCTTTAGTGCGTCCGAGCGCTCCGGGCGGTGACAGCGGCTTGCCAGACTACAGGTAATTAGGCTTACAACTTTATATATGTGCCTTAGCCTGCTCGCTCTCGTATCCCCTGATGACGGCGGAAGGCCGAAACTAGTCGGGACGAGAGCGGGCTGGGCACCATTGATCGATTGTTCATGTCCATAGTACCACAAGGGTGGGAAGCGATATGTCCAGTGGGGGTCCTATACTGGCATCAGGGCCGGCCCGCCCATGAGGCGGGGTGAAACTTTTGCCTCAGGCGGCACTTCTGGGGGGGCGGCACCCGCCTGTCCATGTGTGTGGGGGGCCGCCCGAGCTGGAGGGGATAGCGGGCAGGAAGGGGGTATTGGGCCTAGTGGCGGGGAGGGGGGTCGGACCCCCCCCTCCCTCGCCTGGGTCCCCCGTCCTCTGCTCCCCTCCAGCTTTAAAAAGGTCCGTGCTGTGGCTGCAGCTATTCGTAAGAGGCAACGGGCGGGGATTACTCACCTCTTCCTCGTTCCAGGCCAGCGTGCGCTCCACTGACGTCACTTCCTGCTACGCCGCAGGAAGTGACGTCAGTGGAGCGCACGGTGGCCTGGAACGAGGAAGAGGTGAGTAATCCCCGCCCGTTGCCTCTTACGAATAGCTGCAGCCACAGCACGGACCTTTTTAAAGCTGGAGGGAAGCGGAGGACGGGGGACCCAGGCGAGGGAGGGGGGGGTCCGAAGCCCCTCCCCGCCGCTAGGCCCAATACCCCCTTCCTGCCCGCTATCCCCTCCAGCTCGGGCGGCCCCCCACAACAACGGCTTGGGGGGGGGGGGGGGGGGGGGCGGCGATTTCTTTGAAAATTGCCTCAGGCGGCAAAAAGTCTAGGGCCGGGCCTGACTGGCATAGGACCCTCTAGATGTAAGTGATCTCTATTCCGATTTTTTGTGCCTTGTATGGAAAATTAAAGTGTTACTGTTACCCACCCACTGAGAGAGAATTTTTGTCTGCTTTTCTGTTTCCGGTGAAACGAGGCACACAGGAAGTATGCAGATTTGAGTATATCTCTGGAGGTGGAGTAAAGTGGATTGCTTGACTGCCTGAGACAGCATAAATCCTGGCGCCGTGACATTATATGACTTGCTATCGGAAAGGTGAAAAGGATCTATCCTGGTCACGGCAGCGGAGGTGGCTGCCAAGAAGTGCTTTGCTAGCAGTATTGTGGAGTGCCTTTTCGCCTATTTTCTTTGTCTACTTGACCTGTGCTGGTGCTAGAAAGTATGTCTTAAGGATTCCATATTCCCCCCACAGCTCACGAGCTGAGAGCCAAGTGTGTTTGTGAAGATCTAATAGGTTACCTAACTTAGTCACCCCCCCCCCCCCCCTCCTAGTCTCCCATTCCTGAAAGACAGCATCAGAGGCGTAGCTATGGATCTATGGGCCCCGATATGAGTTTTACATTGAGCCCCCCATGCACTCTATACATAACACTTGATTCGGCGCACCAAAACCTGCCAAGGACAATCTCAGTGTCAGAGGTGCAAGAAGAGGATAGGGAACAGTTTGTTAATGATTACTACTATTTAAAGCATCTATAGAAGTGATTATTACCACCACAGGACCAATAAACTGCTAATACTTTGGTTGAGGAAGGGCCCCTCTGGCCCAAGGGCCCCGATGCGGTCGCTACCTTTGTAATCCCTTTTGCTACGCCACTGGACAGCATGCAGACTGGAAGGAACAAACCAAAGATGGCACCCCAAAAGCATATATTTAGAGACTAAAAATATTTTCCATAACTCTACTTCCAGGCCACTATGGTGTCTCTAAATAAAACCCCTTTATCAGGGGTTTGAGCGATATCATACAAAAAGGGAGGTTATTTTATCTTCAGGCCCTTTTCACACAAGTTTTTATTGTGTTGCATTACCGATTTTTACCGCAGGGTAACGCTAAAGCACTGAACATCTACGGTTCAAAAACCCAAAGGTTTAAGGTTGCGCTCCCAGCAAAAGAGAAGAAAATCAACAGTCACCAATATTTCACCAGTAATCCAAAAGGATTGCTCAAAAAGACCACATAAATCTCCCAATCTCAGTACAATCCAACAAAGCAGCGTATTTATAGATTTAGGTAAACGATCGCCCTATAAAAACAAACTACACATAGTGCGATACTGTTTTGAAAAATTAAACACCCCAGTGATCACTGCAGGACAGAAGATGTGCCTTAACCAGGAAACACTTAGTGGGGCTCACTCCCCCAAGTGATTACACTCACTGAAGCTTGATTAAAAGGAACAAAATAAAAACAGATACTTACTTAAGAAGAGGAAAGGCTCTGGGGTCCTATAGAGCATTCCCGTTCTCCTCCTGGTCCCCGCATTCCCCCGTAGGCTCCCCCGTTAGCAGTCTATGACCAGTCTACGACCGTTTGGTCTGCTGTCTTTCGGGTTGGGCTGGCATTGGTAGTCTTCTGAAGCACTCGGGCTTCCGAAGACGGGCTGCTCCGTATTGCGCATGTGCAAGCCCCCTCTCTCGCGTACTCGCGCATGCACAGTACAGAGCTGCCGGTCTTCGGAAGCTCAAGTGCTTCCGCAGATTGCCGAAGTCTCTCGCGGTGGGAGATTGAAACCGAGAGACCTGCGAGGAAACCAGGAAAAATGTATAGGACTCAGAGCCTTCCCTCTCCTTAGGTAAGTATCTGTTTTTTGTTTTAAATTTGGCTTAAGATTCTTTTTAAAATAAACTATGAGCACTACAAAACACAATTATACACCCAGGGGCGTAGCAATAGGGAGTGCAGAGGTGGCAACCACATCGGGGCCCTTGGACCAGAGGGGTCCCGAGGGGCCTTCCCTCAACTACAGTATTAGGCTTTCTATAGGTCCTGTGCTCATAATGATTACCACTATTTAAAGTATCTATAGAAGTGATTATTAACAAACTGCTCCCCATTCCCTTCTTGCACCTCTGACACTCTAGTTGCCATTAGCAGGTTTTGGTGCGTCATATTAATTGTTATGTATAGAGTGCGGGGGGGCCTAATGTAAAACTTGCATCAGGGCCCACAGCTCCTTAGCTACGCCACTGTATAAACTCCTGATAAAGTCTATAGCAGACACTACCATTGTTAATTAAACACGCAAATATTCAGGTGTTAGAGAAAGCATTTAGCTTTTTTTTGTGTGTAACATCAGTGGATTGAGACTGCAATATTTATACCCACCACACGATGGAAACCTGACCCCTCTTTCAGAGCTAAAGGAAGTGGACAAAGGGGGGTGATGGGGGAAGGGCAAGAGAGAGAGGGAGAACAAAGGAAAAAAGGACAAAGGAGAGAGGCTGGAGAGACGTGTGGATCTCTCTGTCCCAGCCTCTGCGTAAGCGATCTTCGTGTGGTTCAGAGGAACGGACCAGGGCAGAAAGAGGAGTACAATCAGGCTCCAATTGATGCTTTGAAGCCAGGATAGCAAGGAGTTGGACGCGAAACAAGCCACCAGCGACCAGACAGGAGGAATCATCAAGCCACCAGCGACCAGACAGGAGGAATCATCTCACCCAGCCCAGAGGACAAGCCATTCCTGAAGGTTTCTTGCTGCAGCGACTAGATGGGTGAGGGGCCTGTGGCCACAGTACTTTGCGTTTAATTGTGCCTTCGCCTGGCGAGCGAGAAGGGACCACTGCCCCCCTCAGCTCAGAGTCTTTTGGAGAGCTGGTCGTGCCATGTGGATTACAAATACCTTCTCTTGAAGGTCTGAGCGCTCCAACTGTAACTTGAATGGGCCCCACCGCTAGCAGACATTATAGCAGTTTCACCACTGGCCAGTGGTTAGTCAGGGTTTGAAATGTTTTAGCTAAGTGCAGTAGCTAGTTGCACCTCCTCTGCTATTTGTGTGAATTGCATATAACTGTTTGCCTGTTTGATTGTTAAGAATTGTACAGCAGTTTTGTCTCTCTCTCACCCAGTGCATTAAGGGGCAGAGTCTCTTCACGGGTGGACAGGGGAACAAACTCTATTTATGACTGTTGCACTATTGAACTGCTATTTCTGCTTCACTAACCCATTGTCACTAAGCTGTTGCTTTTATCTGATGCCATTGTACCCCTATACCATTGTGAACCCTGTTTGCCCACACCCTTCTCACAGGGCATCTTGTCTGCCCCTAATAAAACCCCTTATAGTTGTTGGTGTGTCGGAGTATTAGAGGGTCCTTTCACAGGACGGGTCATCACTGGGGACAGTAGGAGAACCCAACTCTTACAGCAGCTCCTGTGGGAGTCAGTGCTACACGTGGGGGCTCGTCTTCTGGGATTCTAACCTAGCCCCTTAGAGTGATGACTGCCCTAGGAACAACGAGCCAGGCCAGCAAAATGGACCCAGTCACTGCTGCCCGCTGGTGTGAAGAAGAAAATGGTAGACTACAGTTCAGTGTGGTGATGGATATACCTGCTGATGGATGGACAGAGAATCAAATAGATAAAGCTATCACAGCCCTAGCACTTGATCGTCGGGTGTTCGTCTTAGACACACGGACTGATCCGGAGATCTCTCACACATATGCCCTGCTAGAAGTGAAAAAAGGCCTTCCCACTTGCTTCAAGAACACAATCTTACAGCTAACGGATGACATCAAAGTTCAGTTGATCCGACCAAGTCCCTCAACCAACCACTCAGACAGTTCCAGTGAAAGGCCACCAAGTAAAAGAGAGGTCTGCTCAGCCTCTGTTGACTCCATGTCCACCACCCCAGGATATCCACCCGCTTCCTTCTACACTGATATGGGAAAACTGATGGGAAATTTAGTGACAAATTCATTCCAACCTATCAGTTATGGGTACAGAAAACTGAGGGTTTGTTCTGGGCAGATACCTGTCCCATCCGGGGAAGATGACTTTGAGACCTGGATAGACCAGGCTGCACAGGCCTTAGATGAGTGGGAGGTCTCAGATACAGTCAAGCGACAGAGGATTGTAGAGAGTCTACGTGCCCCTGCTTCAGATGTTGTCCGGAATCTTAAAAGAGACCAGCCAGGTTGCACTGCCACAGAGTGTCTGGATGCCCTTCGTGAAGTTTTTGGGCAAATAGAAAGTTGTGCTGACTTGATACATCGGTTTGGACATACCTACCAAGAGGAAGGGGAACGCCTATCCACCTTTGTCACTCGCCTGGACAAGATCCTACACCAAGCAATCCTAAAAAAGGGAATGGCACAAGACAATGCAAGTGAGGCTTTATTGACTCAGATCCTAAAAGGTGCACAACCTTTAGACCCTATCATGCTGAAAATTCAAATGAGAGACCGAAGTGACCTTTTCACCTACTCAAAACGGATTAAGGCCATTCGAGAGGAAGAGACACTGTTGTCCGCTAAGTCCCAGAAGATGACCACCTCTGCTGGTTCTGGGCGAAGTAGTGGTAGTGCATCTGTGTACTTAGCACGAACCCCCTTGGAAGCTCCGGGAGAGATGGACAGTAAGACCCCTTCTACTGCTGAGGCCCTCACTCAGGCTATAACCCAGATGGTGCAGTCAAATTCCACTTTACAACAAGCTTTTACTGAGATTCAGAGGTCAATGATGCAAGTGATAGAGACTCAGGCAGGGATGCAACAGTCCATGGCTGATCTGCAGAGAGCTATTGCACACCCTACCCCAGAGGGCTCACAGCTATCCAGAGGAATGAAGAGTAGAAGATATTCAGCCGGAGTAGAGTGCTTTAATTGTGGGCAAACTGGACATTACCGAGCCCAATGCCCTAAACCCCGGCACTCTCGGACCTTAACAGAGGAAGTGCGCCAGGCCCTACAGGATCTTTTACCTGCCAAGCCGGCGGAAAACTTCAGAGGGCCCCGGTGAAGGAGCAAGCCGGGAGCCCACTTGCTTCAGACAGCTCCAGCCCGCATCAAAAGGCTGACTGGGCAATCGTACAGGAACCCTTGAGTAGGATTCCTAAGAGACAATCAAATACGCCTCCCTCAGCAATGGGCCCCAGTGTACAGGGAAGAAATACACATCAATGTGAGAAAGGCCACCAGGAGCATCGCTTAGAGCGTAACAGGAGGCCAAAAGGAGTACAAGCTCAACCAGCCAGGCCTACAAGTACACCTCCTTCTGGGCAAATCCCTGCTAACTTAGTGGGCCCCTCTCCAGTGGTGCCTGTTCAAATAGAGGGCATCTTCACAAGAGCGTTACTTGACTCGGGTGCACAAGTGACTTTATTATATCGGGACTTCTATGATAAGTATCTGCAGCACCTGCCCCTGCGAGAATTAAAAGACCTAGAGATCTGGGGAATTGGAACCGAGCAGCTCCCCTATGATGGGTATCTGCAGATCAAGTTGACCTTTGACCCACTGGTTGTTGGGCAACCGGGAACCTTTGACACCTTGGCCATTGTATGTTCTCGACCCCCAGGTTCAGTGAGAAGTTCTTTAATTGTGGGGACTAATACAGACCTGATAAGACGAATCTTGTCCCCCATAGCCTCCTGCTATGATCTACCACCAGAAGGTGTGCACCCCATGCTTCATCCAGTCTACCAACGTTTAGTCCAAGAACAGAGGGCTCCAGCCGAGGGAGTAGGAAGATTGTGGCGATTGGGGAAGAAGGAGAAACTGTTGCAACCAGGGGAAGTGGCATGCCTTCAGGCATCAGTAAGACTGAGCTGGGATCTGCCGGGACCGCATGTCCTGCTAGAAACCATCCCTGGAGAGAAGACAGCCCCCGGGATAGAGTTGATCCCTGAAGTGATCCCAACAAAGGCACTACAGAAGGCTCAAGGAAAGATCTCCGTCAGTGTTTGTAACACCACTGACTCCCCAGTGAGGATCAAAGCCCGGATGCTTCTTGGACAGGTAGGCTCAGTCACCCCAATTTCGCCATCCCTTTCAGTGGGGGGAACTGAAGATGGAATCCCTGTAGACTGCTTCTACCCAGCAGACTCCCCGATATCTCCAGAATGGAAGAGCAGGATTCAAGCCCTGCTTCTGAAACGGCGAGAGTTATTCTCCAAGAGTGAATTTGATGTTGGGTGTGCGAAAAGTACTCAACATCGCATACGCCTACAGGAAGACAAGCCTTTCAGAGAGAGATCTCGTCGGATTCCATTTGGGGATTTGGAAGATTTGAGGGAACAGATTGCAGAGTTGAAGAGAGCTGGAGTGATCCGTGAATCCCGAAGTCCCTATGCCTCTCCCATAGTGGTGGTTCGGAAGAAGGATGGTTCCATCCGAATGTGCATCGACTATCGCACTCTTAACCGTCGTACCACCCCAGATCAGTACACAACCCCACGAATAGAAGATGCCCTACATTGCCTAACAGGAGCTAAGTGGTTCAGTGTACTGGATTTGCGCAGTGGGTATTACCAAATTCCCATGCACCCCGATGACAAAGAGAAGACCGCTTTTATCTGCCCTTTGGGGTTCTACGAATTTGAAAGAATGCCTCAAGGTCTTTCAGGAGCGCCTGCAACCTTCCAGAGGCTGATGGAGCGCACAGTGGGAGACATGCATCTGCTAGAAGTCTTGGTGTATCTGGATGACGTGATTGTCTTTGGAAGAACACTGGAGGAGCATGAGCAAAGGCTGGAGAAAGTACTGAGTCGACTTCAGGAAGAAGGACTGAAACTGTCCCTTGAGAAGTGCCAGTTTTGCCAACCGTCTGTCACCTATCTGGGGCATGTAGTCTCAGCTGAAGGCGTGGCCACAGACCCCAAGAAGCTGGAAGCTGTGGTCAATTGGCCTAGACCGCAAGATGTAGCGGGATTGAGATCATTCCTGGGGTTTTGCTCCTATTACCGAAGATTTGTGGAGGGTTTTGCCAAGATGGCCCAACCCCTTACTGAGCTCTTAAAGAATGAAGGTGAGGAAAGTGACTCGAAACTTTCAGACGAGGCTCAATCAGCCAAAGGGCCCAGAAGACCTCGGGAGTCAATACAGGAAGAGTGGTCCGATCGTTGTGAGGAAGCATTTCAGCAGCTGAAGTGGAGTCTAACCCATGCCCCAGTCCTAGCCTATGCTGATCCTACTCTTCCTTATGAACTGCATGTGGATGCTAGTAGAGAAGGGCTCGGTGGAGTGCTGTACCAAGAGCATGAACGGCATCTAAGACCTGTTGCTTATGTGAGTCGAAGTCTCTCCCCATCTGAGAAGAACTATCCTACCCACAAGCTGGAGTTCTTGGCTCTTAAATGGGCAGTAGTAGACAAGCTTAGGGACTACCTGTATGGGGCTGAATTTGTAGTCAAGACAGACAACAACCCACTCACCTACATCCTCACTACTGCTAAGTTAGATGCTACAGGACACAGATGGCTAGCTGCATTGGCTGAGTTCCGCTTCAGCTTGAAGTATCGACCAGGAGTGGGGAACAGAGATGCTGATGCCCTGTCCAGAAGGCCTCATAACACTGGAGCTTCGGAAAGAGACTGGACTCAGCTGACCCCAGAAGGGATACAAGCCTTGTGCCAGGGGGCAGAACATTGGGTCAGAGGAGTGACAGGGGCTGAAGTTGTTGGAGTCAGTGCAAAAGGGGTCCCCAAACTCTACTGCAACCTGACCCAATTGAAGGATGGGAGCTTGCCCATCCTTAGAAAAAAGGATCTGAAGCAGGACCAGTCAGAAGATCCCCTCTGCCGACTGACCCTGGAGGCCCTAGAAAGCCAACGACCAGAGCTCCTGCAAACTGAATCTGTTGAGAAGGCCAAGATGGTTTACAGAGAATGGAATCGGCTACAGCTCCGAGACGGACTGGTCTACCGTAGAGCTCCTGTTGATGATCTGGAAGAAAAGTGGCAGTTATTCCTTCCTGAAAAACACAGAGAGACAATACTAGTGGCCTTGCATGATGACCATGGTCATTTGGGAGCAGAGAGGACTCTCGGCCTAGTCAAAGATAGATTCTACTGGCCCTGTATGAGGGCTGAAATAGAAAGCTACTGCCACTCATGTCTGCGGTGTATACAACGAAAGACCTTGCCCACTAGATCTGCCCCAATGGGTCACCTACAGAGCCAAGGCCCCATGGAGTTGGTATGCATGGATTTCCTGTGCCTGGAACCAGATATGAGCGGACAAGGAAGTATCTTAGTGGTGACTGATCACTTTACCCGATACGCCCAAGCTTTCCCCACAAGGGACCAAAAAGCTTCCACAGTAGCCAAAGTCCTAGTAGAGAAGTTCTTTGTCCATTATGGTCTACCGCAGCAGCTTCATTCAGACCAAGGTCGAGACTTTGAGAGTAAACTCATCAAAGAGTTATTGCAAGTGCTGGGGGTGCAAAAGTCACGGACTACTCCTTACCACCCCCAGGGCGATCCGCAACCCGAGCGGTTCAATCGCACACTTTTGAATATGTTAGGGACACTTACCTCTGAAAAGAAGCAGCACTGGAGTAAATATGTCTCAGCAGTGGTCCATGCGTACAACAGCACAAAGCACGATACGACAGGATATTCACCTTACATGCTAATGTTTGGGAGAGAAGCTCGACTACCAGTAGATCTTGCCTTTGGCACCTCCACTGATGGGACTTCAGCTGCATCTCATAAAGGCTATGTTGACCGACTTCGGAGGAACCTGAAAACTGCCTATGAAAAGGCCCAAAGTGCTTCCAATATTCGGGAACAGCAAAACAAGAGAAGATATGATCTGAGGGTTCGGGTCCATGACTTACAACCGGGTGACCGGGTGTTATTGAGGAACCTGGGCCTTCATGGGAAGCAGAAGTTAGCTGACCGGTGGAGCTCACAGCCATACATTGTTTGTGCACGGTTGCCCGGCCTTCCAGTGTATCAGCTCCGTCCAGAGGGGAAGACAGGGCCCTTGAAGACTTGGCACCGCAATCACCTTCTACCACTGAATGAAACAGTGCGGGTGCCCCCTCCACGTGAACCATCCCTGCCTAAACGAACCCCAGTAACTCGGTCACAATTGCCTTCTACTGCAGAGGAAGAAGAGGATGACGAGGAAGAGGACCTGGAGATGGAATGGCTGTGGCGGTTTGACCCCATTGTTTCCACACCGCCTATAGAGGACACCTACTCTAGGCCATTAAGAGCTGATGCACAAGAATTCATACCACAGGCCCAGGTTGAGGAGGGGCCAGAACAGGTACCCACTGAGCTTGAAGAGGAAGGAGAGACCCAAACTATTGCTGAGGCCACATCAATGCCACCTCGGGAGATTGTAACAGAATCCCCCGCGAGAGAGGTTGTAACTGAATTCCCTGCCAGAGAACCCCTAGAGCCTATGGAGCAGAGAACCAAGCGACAAATCAAACCTCCCCTGAGGTTGACATATGACTCCAGAGGAAACAGTTCTGAAGAAGCCATCACCACCGTCTGCAGATCTACTGAGACACAAGTCCATCAGACCACTGTACCAGTGTGTGATACCTCCTGCCCTGTACCCGACACACCATGGTGGGAAGTCCCACTGCCCACAACTCAGGATAGCTTCAGTTACCTAGTTACATGTAGGTATTAAGTTAATTTGTAGTTAAAACTTTGTTCTTTGGGGACCAAAGACTTTCAGTGGGGGGAGAGTGTAACATCAGTGGATTGAGACTGCAATATTTATACCCACCACACGATGGAAACCTGACCCCTCTTTCAGAGCTAAAGGAAGTGGACAAAGGGGGGTGATGGGGGAAGGGCAAGAGAGAGAGGGAGAACAAAGGAAAAAAGGACAAAGGAGAGAGGCTGGAGAGACGTGTGGATCTCTCTGTCCCAGCCTCTGCGTAAGCGATCTTCGTGTGGTTCAGAGGAACGGACCAGGGCAGAAAGAGGAGTACAATCAGGCTCCAATTGATGCTTTGAAGCCAGGATAGCAAGGAGTTGGACGCGAAACAAGCCACCAGCGACCAGACAGGAGGAATCATCAAGCCACCAGCGACCAGACAGGAGGAATCATCTCACCCAGCCCAGAGGACAAGCCATTCCTGAAGGTTTCTTGCTGCAGCGACTAGATGGGTGAGGGGCCTGTGGCCACAGTACTTTGCGTTTAATTGTGCCTTCGCCTGGCGAGCGAGAAGGGACCACTGCCCCCCTCAGCTCAGAGTCTTTTGGAGAGCTGGTCGTGCCATGTGGATTACAAATACCTTCTCTTGAAGGTCTGAGCGCTCCAACTGTAACTTGAATGGGCCCCACCGCTAGCAGACATTATAGCAGTTTCACCACTGGCCAGTGGTTAGTCAGGGTTTGAAATGTTTTAGCTAAGTGCAGTAGCTAGTTGCACCTCCTCTGCTATTTGTGTGAATTGCATATAACTGTTTGCCTGTTTGATTGTTAAGAATTGTACAGCAGTTTTGTCTCTCTCTCACCCAGTGCATTAAGGGGCAGAGTCTCTTCACGGGTGGACAGGGGAACAAACTCTATTTATGACTGTTGCACTATTGAACTGCTATTTCTGCTTCACTAACCCATTGTCACTAAGCTGTTGCTTTTATCTGATGCCATTGTACCCCTATACCATTGTGAACCCTGTTTGCCCACACCCTTCTCACAGGGCATCTTGTCTGCCCCTAATAAAACCCCTTATAGTTGTTGGTGTGTCGGAGTATTAGAGGGTCCTTTCACAGGACGGGTCATCACTGGGGACAGTAGGAGAACCCAACTCTTACAGCAGCTCCTGTGGGAGTCAGTGCTACATGTGGAAAAACAAAAGAATAATTAAATGATCAAGACTGCAACTCACCAAAGAGATTTGAGAGCTCAAAATCTCTAACATCAGGAGCTATAACCTGTCATGTCTGTTTCAGCATGTCCGAGACTGCCTATCGGCTACGAGTCATTACTCCAACTATGCATTGGAATGCTCCATAGCGGAACTTTGGGTACTCACAGGTTTGCAGCACACTAATTGGGCCCTGCTCGATTGAAGTACCATACTTTATTTAGAGACACCATAGTGGCCTGGAAGTAGTTATGGAAAATATTTTTAGTCTCTAAATATATGCTTTTGGGGTGCCATCTTTGGTTTGTTCCTTCCAGTCTGCATGCTGTCCAGTGGCGTAGCAATAGGGATTACAAAGGTAGCGACCGCATCGGGGCCCTTGGGCCAGAGGGGCCCTTCCTTAACCAAAGTATTAGCTGTTTATTGGTCCTGTGGTGGTAATAATCACTTCTATAGATGCTTTAAATAGTAGTAATCATTAACAAACTGTTCCCTATCCCCTTCTTGCACCTCTGACACTGAGATTGTCCTTGGCAGGTTTTGGTGCGCCGAATCAAGTGTTATGTATAGAGTGCTTGGGGGGCCCAATGCAAAACTCGTATAGGGGCCCATAGATCCATAGCTACGCCTCTGATGCTGTCTTTCAGGAATGGGAGACTAGGGGGGGGGGGGGGGGGGTGACTAAGTTAGGTAACCTATTAGATCTTCACAAGCACACTTGGCTCTCAGCTCGTGAGCTGTGGGGGAATATGGAATCCTTAAGACATACTTTCTAGCACCAGCACAAGTCAAGTCGTATACTAATCCCCACCTGAGGAACATAGCAAACATTGTGCAACTCCTACCATTTGATCATTTTGCACAACTAGGGTAGAATAGGAAGTCATTTTAGATATAAACCTCATCACCTCCTTATTCCAGTATCTATGTATGATTGGGCATCCCCTAAACAATGTACCATATCAGTATCCTGAGCTCCACATATAGGACATACTCCCCTATATCCCTCGGCGGTATTTTGTACTTTATGTTGAAGGCATATTTGAGGGCTCAAAGTCCCTGATATTGTATATGTAGCTCTTGCAGCAGCAAGAAAAGCAATATATAATCTGTATATTTACCCCACCTCACCAAGTCTCTGGGATCTATAAGAGGAACTGTCCCATCTAAAGGGCACTGATAGGTTGGAGGCCATTCTGCAAAAAGAACAAGGAAGTAAACCCTTTTTTAAGAGATGGAAACCCTTCATCCTCAAACAACACCTGCACTTAGGATGCGAGAGTTTGTCTTCTTTCTGCCTCACTTCTTGGAATGCAACGAAACAAGGGGATATCTGAGGCCACTGGAACTCAAGACATAATAGGGAGTAGAGCTTCTTTCCTCTGAAAATTTGCAACTGTTTCCACAATAGGTTTTGTTCGGGATGCTGTCATACATTATGATGAAGGAGGTGAGAGAAAGATAGTGGGGTGGGGGGAGGCAGGAGGGAAAGGATGGATGTTCTCCTTTATATTTTTGTTTGTACCACTTATACCTATTGTTGCCTCTTGTACGCCTTGGGAGAGATTTGCTACACAAGCATAACTGCTGAAAATGGTTCTACTTAAAAAAAATAATGTTTGGATAAAATAAAATATGAATAAAATAAAAAGATGAAAGTTATAGGAAACAAATGAACTCTCCTATGAAAGAATTAGTGTGATATGTATGTGCAATGTATCTTTATTATCACAAGGTGGCAGCAAACTACTGTAGACTGCCCTTGCATGTGTGCAGTTTGATACGGCACAGACTAACCAGCAAGCTCATGGTGACCCAGAACTCATTGGGGTGTGTAAGGGACTACAATGGTCCTAAAAGCCCCCTTACTAAGATGTTAAGATTAAGAAAAACAAAAGTTTGCTTTCCTAAAACGGAAAGAATTTGCGATAATTCAGGTTGGAGTGAGCTCGAGATGTCTCCCAGGCACCACTGCTGAATATATGCAAATTAACCATTGTACCCTTAGAAGCTAAACACACCTCCAGAACCACTGGAATGCAATGATGTGTCAGCTTGTTAATATGTACAGAGCCATAATAATCCAACATGCATACAGTCTGTTTCGGATTGTTTGATCCTTATCAGTGCATGGCATGGATTAATTTGGCTCTATGGAGTAGGGCTTGTAAATCCGAGAGGCACAGACTAACCAGCAAGTTCATGGTGACCCAGAACTCATTGGGGTGTGTAAGGGACTACAATGGTCCTAAAAGCCCCCTTACTAAGATGTTAAGATAAACAAAAGTTTGCTTTCCTAAAACGGAAAGAATTTGCGATAATTCAGGTTGGAGTGAGCTCGAGATGTCTCCCAGGCACCACTGCTGAATATATGCAAATTAACCATTGTACCCTTAGAAGCTAAACACACCTCCAGAACCGCTGGAATGCAATGATGTGTCAGCTTGTTAATATGTACAGAGCCATAATAATCCAACATGCATACAGTCTGTTTCGGATTGTTTGATCCTCATCAGTGCATGGCATGGATTAATTTGGCTCTATGGAGTAGGGCTTGTAAATCCGAGAGGCACAGACTAACCAGCAAGCTCATGGTGACCCAGAACTCATTGGGGTGTGTAAGGGACTACAATGGTCCTAAAAGCCCCCTTACTAAGATGTTAAGAAAAACAAAAGTTTGCTTTCCTAAAACGGAAAGAATTTGCGATAATTCAGGTTGGAGTGAGCTCGAGATGTCTCCCAGGCACCACTGCTGAATATATGCAAATTAACCATTGTACCCTTAGAAGCTAAACACACCTCCAGAACCGCTGGAATGCAATGATGTGTCAGCTTGTTAATATGTACAGAGAACTTTTGTTGTTCAGTTTGATACAAGACAGGAATGTCCATCAGATGCAGCCTTAGAAAATTGATAAAAGCGTTCTACCATAACTATTTTTGCATGGAGAATGTCAAATAAATGTGTTTTCTGTAGCATTTTTTATTTATTTTTCTCACCGCAGTATTGTGTTATATTGTTGTAGGAAACAAGGTTTTTGTTATGACAAGTTATATATTTTCTCTTCATTCAGTGTTATTAGGGATTGGCCAAATAAGGAGTACAGAGAGCAAGATCTTTGAGGTCAAGCAGGTAATTCAGGCATAAGTCGCGGTCGCAAGGAATGGGTGCTGCTATAGGTGCCCATGTCAAATTACTCAATTACCAGTGACAACAATGTCACCCAAGGTTATTAGCGGTGGTGAAGTTCTGCCACCATGTAGAGGAACTCTGAAGTTAGCGTGAGTTGTGCCTATGGACGGCACCAATGTCAATATCAGCTATAGCCAACATACTTATGGTGCCCATACATGGTACAATTTCTTTCATCCAATCTTATTTAATATAAGGGAACTACCTAAATTATCCTTTCAGTATATTCACTTAATTTACCCTTATACTACATAGAAATGGTAAGAGTGGATGAAAAAATTGTACCGTGTATGGGCACCGTTATCGGTGGTGGAGATCTGCTACTATGTAACTGGAGCAAATTGTGGCAATGGAGAGCTGTGGCCACTCACCATACAATTTTTTTTAAATATCTTTTCAATTCAAGAATTGCAATCAGTTTTTCTGATTTTAACATTTCAAAAATCTCACCAATGTACCACACACATATGCTCAATTTATTTTATCATGAGGAAAATTGTATTTATTTTATTTGCATTGAATTCAATACAATAACCTGCGGGGGATTCCGAAGACAGATGGGCAACGCGATGGCCAATACAGGAAAAGTAATGTATAAATACACACACATTTATGTACATTTATACACTGGGGGGCAGCGGCGAGGCAGCAGACGCTTCTGATTCCCAGGAGATTTCATGCTGAAATCGATTAGGAATCAGTCTGTGGTATATGGGCAGCTGACAGAGTTTTCTTTATTAAGATTAAATCAGAGAGAGATTTGCCTCTTGGTCGAATCAGCCCTTCATCGCTAGAAGTATGGCTACCTTTACATTTGTAGTGCAAGTTGAGCAGCTGCAGCTTGAAAGTGTAAATGATGAGAGATTTTGGGGAGTCATTTTGAAATTTAGTTTAGATTTTGTGATTCAAGCTTTTATTATACTCAAAATGTATATTAGACTCTTGCTTGGCACATTTTGGTGAGTTACAGGAAAATAGGTTATGAATATTAATTGGATCACTTTTTGCACAGAAATCCAGCAGAAACCGAACGCCCAGGAGGTTAACATAGTAAAAGAACATGGCACTAGATGCAGATTCGGGCCTATATCAGGTGCACATTATCCTGATAGGCCAGGAGGTGGAGCAGCTAAACGCTGACTCCACTGATAATGGGAGTGTGTTTTCTCTGTATTATGTTAACCTGTTTGCAACAGCAGTCACAGCTACTAAAGCCTTAAAGGGAACCTTAACTGAACGGGGGTTAAACAGTTTCACTTACCTTGGGCTATTACCAGCCCCCTGCAGCAGTCCTGTGCCATCGGAGCCGCTCTGGAATCCTCCAGTCCCCTGCTGTCACTTAGTTTCGTTTTTGACGACTCACCAGTCGGCCGGCCGCCATGCGTATTATTGGACGCATTCCATACTGCAATTAGCGCTGTTGCGGACCGCAACGCGTACAAAAATACGCGTTGCCGCATATCTACGCATGCGGAATGCGGCAACGCGTATTTTTGTATGCGTTGCGGTCCGCAACAACGCTAATTGCAATAGGGAATGCGTCCAATAATACGCAATGGCGGCCGGCCGACTGGTGAGTCGTCAAAAACGAAACTAAGTGACAGCAAGGGACCGGAGGATTCCACAGCGGCTCCGAGGGCACAGGACTGCTGCAGGGGGGGGGGGGGGGGGGGGTAAGTGAAACTCTTTACCCCTGTTCAGTTAAGGTTCCCTTTAAACTCTGTTTCCACTAGAGCAGAGGCCGGTCATTTTTTGTCCATTCTCCGCTCATTGCTAAGCAGAGAGTGAACGTCTCCTCTTTTATACAGGAAGTTACATATATATATATATATATATATATATATATATATATATATATATATGTCACGGACGATTGCGGGGACGCAGGCGTGTCCTGGAACCGCCCGTGAAGAAAAGAACGATCGCACTCGATTCCTGCATCGATTGCGCTTCAGATCAATAGAACCAAGATTTGATGTGTAGTATTCCTCTGCCTAGGAACAGCTGGGGGATCTGTCTTAGCTGAAGTGACAGCCTGGGGGGAAGGTGTTAATTAGCTTGGACATATTCCCTGTGGAAGGCACAATTTCCCTTTTGGTTCTGGGAACCAGGTGACACTTAGCTGATCTCATGGAGATGTTAATTAACCAAAGGATGCCTAGGTGCAGCCAAGCAGGCTACGAATCCACGGGAGGTCTTGACACTTTGCTCCCTAGTAAAGATCAAAGGAAAGTCAGCTGTTAGCAGCTAGAACACAACCTCAGTCTCATGGCATAATCCATAACTTCCCAGATCTGTCATATTTCTGGGGTTCCTGAGATGGCAGCTTCGCCAAACATGGGGGAAGTGTAGCATGAGCCCCGGTGCTGGTTCTGAGGAAGTTTCAGAACATTCTGAGGTAAGGACTGCCAGTTAGGCAGTTTGAAAATGCCCTGATGGTACCACAGGGGTCCCACCCCTCATGTCTGGTATCAGGGCGCTGGGTAAATCGAGACAGACCTGAAAATGTTAATAAATCTGCCCTGACCTGTACGGTTCTGTGAGATAGAGCCCATATATGGGTAGATATGATTTCTAGCCCCAGTACAAGGGGAGGGCTCATCTCATCTTTGAAGGGGGTGTATGGCTCCCCGCCCTCACTCCCTCCTACTGAAGCAGGGGCATAAGAATGGCTGAGGACCCAAACTCAGTGTCCTCGACACTGAAACATCTTGCACTCATCAGATGCCAGCTCGAGGATATGCTGGCATCCACCTGGTCTGAACTCTGAACTCTGGACTTTGAAACCAAGAACTTTATGATTCTTCCCACAATAAGGACATCTTTCCAGGAACTAAGTATTTTTCTCCCTTCTTTTATTTTTCATACTGGCTATTACTGTTTTAATAATTGTTGATTTTAATAATTGTCTGTATATATTAATTATTTATATTGCTGTGAATAAAAGACTTCCTCCAAGTCATTCACTGTTTCGCTACCCTGCTTATCAGCACACACAGAAATGATCCCGGGTCTCTGAAGATACGCTACTGTTTGTTTGTTGTTGGCTAGACAGAATATCGTGTGTTTAACCGTTTTATCCGCAGGATTAGTCAGTCAGTTAGTGGGCCCCACGGTCCCATGATAACCGCGGTGGTGGCAGTTTACTCTGAACCAGTGGGTGAAGTGGTAATCACCCGTGTCTCACAGGCTTCCTTCTGAGTTGTCTGCGGCTAATTCTTAACGGTTCCTGCGCATTGACTGCGACCAGAGTTCGCACGATCTGTGCGCTGGCACCGTTTAGAAGGCTAAGTGCGGTCAGCCACTAGGGCTCTTGTGACAATATATATATATCCTATACTATAAAACCCGTGTCTCTGCGTCCAGCGTTTGTCCCTGTTATCTGCTACTGCGCATGTGCGCAGTAACGGACAAGGACAGCTGGACGGGACCAGGGAGCGAGGTAGGTGGGTGGGCCGGCGGACGGTTGCGTGCGTGCGGCGAGTGCGCGCGTTGTTTGCATGCGCATGGCGTATGCGCGTGCATGCGCACTGACTGGCAGCAGAAAAACAGACCTAGAGCCCGTTTTTCAACGGGCTTAGGTCCACTAGTATATATACAGTGGCTTGCAAAAATATTCGGCCCCCTTGAAGTTTTCCACATTTTGTCATATTACTGCCACAAACATGAATACATTTTATTGGAATTCCATGTGAAAGACCAATACAAAGTGGTATACACGTGAGAAGTGGAACGAACATTCATGATTCCAAACATTTTTTTACAAATCAATAACTGCAAAGTGGGGTGTGCATAATTATTCATCCCCCTGAGTCAATAGTTTGTAGAACCACCTTTTGCTGCAATTACAGCTGCCAGTCTTTTAGGGTATGTCTCTACCAGCTTTGCACATCTAGAGACTGAAATCCTTGCCCCATTCTTCTTTGCAAAACAGCTCCAGCTCAGTCAGATACAAACAGCGTTTGTGAACAGCAGTTTTCAGATCTTGCCACAGATTCTCAATTGGATTTAGATCTGGACTTTGAATTGGCCATTCTAACACATGGATATGTTTTGTTTTAAACCATTCCATTGTTGCCCTGGCTTTATGTTTAGGGTCGTTGTCCTGCTGGAAGGCGAACCTCCGCCCCAGTCTCAAGTCTTTTGCAGACTCCAAGAGGTTTTCTTCCAAGATTGCCCTGTATTTGGCTCCATACATCTTCCCATCAACTCTGACCAGCTTCGTTTGTCCCTGCTGAAGAGAAGCACCCCCAGAGCATGATGCTGCCATTACCATATTTGACAGTGGGGATGGTGTGTTCTGAGTGATGTGTAGTGTTAGTTTACCGTCACCCATAGCCTTTTGCATTTTGGCCAAAAAGTTCAATTTTGGTCTCATCTGACCAGAGCACCTTCTTCCACATGTTTGCTGTGTCCCCCACATGGCTTGTTGCAAACTGCAAACGGGATTTCCTATGCTTTTCTGTTCACAATTGCTTTCTTCTTGCCACTCTTCCATAAAGGCCAACTTTGTGCAGTGCAGGACTAATAGTTGTCCTATGGACAGATTCCCCCACCTGAGCTGTAGATCTCTGCAGCTCATCCAGAGTCACCATGGGCCTCTTGACTGCATTTCTGATCAGCGCTCTTCTTGTTCGGCCTGTGAGTTTAGGTGGACGGCCTTGTCTTGGTCGGTTTACAGTTGTGCTATACTCCTTCCATTTCTGAATGATCTCTTGAACAGTGCTCTGTGGGATGTTCAAGGCTTTGGAAATCTTTTTGTAGCCTAAACGGGCTTTAAATTTCTCAATAACTTTATCCCTGACCTGTCTGGTGTGTTCTTTGGACTTCATGGTGTTGCTGCTCCTAAGATTCTCTTAGAGAACCTCTGAGGCCGTCACAGAGCAGCTGTATTTGTACTGACATTAGATTACACACAGTTGCACTCTATTTAGTCATTAGCACTCATCAGGCAATGTATATGACTGCACTCAGACCAAAGGGGGCTGAATAATTACGTACACCCCACTTCGCAGTTATTGATTTGTAAAAAATGTTTGGAATCATGTATGATTTTCGTTCCACCTCTCACGTGTACACCACTTTGTATTGGTCTTTCACGTGGAATTCCAATAAAATTGATTCAAGTTTGTGGCAGTAATGTGACAAAATGTGGAAAACTTCAAGGGGGCCGAATACTTTTGCAAGCCACTGGATATAAGTTCACACTTGACATGCTTCAACGGATCTGTGGGATCCATGGCAGTAAGCGGACAGCACCTCTGTGCAGTCCACAATAATGCCGGGCTAAGCAGATGCGTTCCCCTATGAAGCCTATGAGGGAGCACATATGCCCCAGCCAGCCAGATCACTGCGGACCATCCACTGTCCGCTCCCTCTGGCCACACATGATCCGAAGGCAAGTGAGAACATGACCTCAAACATCTCCTGCAGTAATCAGAGATGTTACTATTTACAGTAACTTTTGGTTTCCGAGGACTCATCCCCATCATCTCACAGAGAAGCTGTATTTCGGGTGTAACAAAATCCAGCTCATTCCTACTGCACAGTTGGAGATTGCCAGATTCCAGTATATAATAATAAAAAACATAAAGGGATACCTATATGTAGTTCAACTAATGGCTTACCTAAGTTGACATTTGGAAAATGCAGAATGTATTCATAAAGTGTTTTTCCAAAACAGGTATCAATGCCTTATGCCTGGTATACGCCATGCAATTTCCCATTGGATTGACGGGTCAAATCAGTACTTTCTGACAGGCCAGATCTGATTTCTGATAATTTTTCTGATCGATTTTGTACAGAAGTGATCGAAAAGTGATCAGAAAAACAGTCATCAATAATAAAGTAGAGCAAAACTGAATCAGAGTGTAGCACTATGATTAATATATCACAATGAGCCATTCTAAAGAAAACAAGGTCACGTCTATGCCTCATCTTTTAAAGGAAACCAGAAATGAATATATATATATATATATATATATATATATATATATTATCATACATACATACATGCACTGCGCCAGTCACTGGGAGCTTACTGCGCAGGTGCAGAACTCTCCTGCCGGTGGGAGCGAGAAACGGGGGAGCATGCGCAGCAACACTGCACGTGCGCCAACTTGCACCAACTGGCCGAAGATACCGGGACCCCTTACGGAAGATCAAGGAGGTGGAGGTCAGCGTCGAGGGACCGATTAGGCCAGAAGGGGCCTGGAGGAAGCCCTAGGTATGTATGAATTTTTTGCTACATTCATCTTTGGTACACTTTAAGGGATGCTACATGTAGGAGTTCATTTACAGGCAAGGTTGTAGACTTTTTGCTGCCTGAAGCAAACATTCTGCTCAGGTCTTCATAACGAATTAATATTATATTATGATGTTATCTTGATTTTGTTGTTTTTGGACATAGAAGTCTTGCGTTTATTTACGCATATATATGCAGAATTGATTGTTTTTTCTTGTTTCTTTGATCTTGTTTTTTGTTACAATTGGTATGATTAATTGATCAAATTATTTTATTTATTTATCTGTATTATAATTGTAAATAATATTTTTCTAATAAAAAAATCTACATGTAAGAGTTCGTTAACAGGCAAGGATTGTAGAATTTTTGCTGAAGCAAACATTGTGAGGATGTGTGCCCCCCCACCCCACACACACACGTCATTATGTCCTTCAATCGGCTGATCATTATACTACAATGACATTTTATGAAGTCCTCCCCCACAAATTCACTATATCCCGTTCCCACCCTTCAGTGCTGTTATTATACAGAAGGCATTCCAGGCCATTGCCTAGAGTGCCATTTGTCCTGGGGACTTTACACCCCAGGATTAAGCCCTGTGCCCAAACAGAACCCCATCCCCGAACAAAGCCCCACCTTGCTGGAGTGTGATCACCACTTTTGCTGCGTGTGTGCAACAGCAGGAGGTTTGGTATCCTGAAGAGCAGCAGCATCACCGAGTCCCTGGAGAGCAGACATAAGGTCCGGATAGTTTAAGTTGCAGGCAACCTCCACTGTGTCACCTCTTCCCCCTGTGGGTCCCTCTGTCCCCCTTCTGTCACCCTGTTACTTCTGCCACCATTTGTGCCTCCTTCAGTCCCCTTGTGCCTTCTTCAGCTCCCCTGTGCATCCCTCTGTCCCACCTTCTGTCCCCCTTTATTCCTCCGTCTCCCTTTGTGCCTCCTTCTGTCTCATATTATGCCTCCTTCTGCCCCCAATTGTGCCTCCTTTTGTGCCATTTGTCCTGGGAGCTTTACACCACAGGATTAATCCCTGCATCCAAACAGTACCCTGCCCATGAACAAAGCCCCACCTTGCTGGAGTGTGATCAGCGCTTTTGCTGCCAGTGTGCAACAGCAGGAGGTTTGGTGTCCTGAAGAGCAGCAGCATCACCGGTCCCTGGAGAGCAGACACAAGGTCCGGATAAGTGTAAGTTGCAGGCAGCCTCCACTGTGTCACCTCTTCCCCCCTGTGGGCCCTTCTGTCCACCTGTTACTCCTTCTGCCACCATTTGTGCCTCCTTCTGCCCTCCTTTCACTTTGTGCCACCTGTGCCTCCTTTTGTGCCTACTTCTGTCCCCATTTAGCCTCCTTCTTCCCCCCTTTGTGCCTCCCTTTGTCTCCATTTGTGCCTCCTTATGTCACCCCTTGGGCTTCCTATTGTCCCTCTATGTCACCTCTGCCCCCTGTTATCACTTGTGCCTCCTTCTGTCCCTCTGTTACCCTGTGCCTCCTTCTTTCCCCCTTTGTGCCTCCTTCAGTTTTATTTGTTCCTCCTTATGTCCACCATTGAGCCTCCTTGTGTCCCTCATCTGTCCCATGTCTTCATTTGTGCCTCCTTTTCCTTCTCCTTTGTGCCTCCTTTCACTTTGTGCCACCCGTTGTGCCTACTTCTGTCCCCATTTAGCCCGCTTCTGTCCCTCCTTCTTTCCCCCTTTGTGCCTCCCTCTGTTATTTGTGCCTCCTCATGTCCTCCATTGTGCCTCCTTCTGTCCCTGCTTGCAGGAGATTGCCATGTGCAGGGGCAGATCCAAAATGGATGAGCGCGAGCTGCAGTGGTAAAGAAAGGGATTGATGGGACAGCATTGGCTAGAGAGAAATAAAGGGGAGTCTGGGCTGCAGAGTCTGGGCTGCAGGGCTGAGCCTGGGCTGCAGTGGCTAAAGGGGCAGGACTGTCTCAAGTCTATCTGTCAGTCAGACTCAACAGCGGAATATATTTTTACAGACACTGCTGCCATTCAAATGGAAGTCATGGACACAGAAAATTAACGCTACATTTACAAATAGTCCATAAATATACAGTTGGCAACACTGACACACACAGGTAAAGGCCACACGCTCTTAACAATTACACAGAGGACACACACTCTGGAGACTAGAGATGAGCGAACGCGCCTCCGACGGTCTGGTGAAAGTTTCCTTGAACTTCAGGTGTACAGCAAATTTTTAGCGAACCAATTTTGTAAATTATTCCATTAACCTCCCTGGCAGTCTGGACGAGCTAGGCTCGTCCGGAGATGCCGGAGATCACCGCTCAGGCCCTGCTGGGCCGATTTGAATAATTTTTTTTTTTTGCTTTGCTTGCTGCGTGTCCTACCTGATCGCCGTTGCCCGCCGCCGATCCGCCGCTATACAGGGCCCATCCGCCGAGCAATAGCAACAAAAGAATATAAAAAAAAAGTTCCAAAAGATCCTGTGATCGGTTATTCCTCTGTTACAACCTCTCTCTGCTTTCCTCCTTTCCCATTCTCATGCTAACTCTATCCCTTTCTTAGGGTAATATACCATTTTAGGGTGGCAGCACGGTGGCGTAGTGGTTAGCGCTCCCGCCTTGCAGCGCTGGGTCCCCGGCTCGAATTCCAGCAAGGTCAACATCTGCAAGGAGTTTGTATGTTCTCCCCGTGTGTGTGTTTCCTCCGGGCACTCCGGTTTCCTTCCACATACCAAAAACATACAGATAAGAAGATTGGCTTCCTACTAAAATTGGCCCTAGACTATGATGCATGCACCACAAGATACATACATAGACATATGACTATGGTAGGGACTAGATTGTGAACCCCTCTGAGGAACAGTGACAAGACAATATATACTCTATACAGTGCTGCGTAATATGTCTGCGCTATATAAATACTTAAATAAATATATCACCTTTAGCTGTAGTATTATATATTATCTTTTTCCTTTGTGTCTTGTAAACCTATACAGAGAGCAACCCGAGGAAATATTGGGAGAAGGGACATGTACTGTATATGCACCCATCAAAATGTACACTATTGAGGGATGTGATTTACTAGTTCTCCCTGTTCTTATGGTCCAGTTATCTTGTGATTATCCATGTGTTTTATGTTCATAGCTACTGCAGTAATAAGCCAAAGTTACCTATAGGATGTCACTTGTTACACACTTATATACTGCCCTTGCATACGCCCATGATCATGCACAATCCTGTGTTACAGTTATACAATCCTGTGTTACAGTTAATGTTTGCTACTAGCAAATAGCAACAATCATTCAATAAAGTTAGGGGAAAAAATGTGAAAGTTAAAAAAAAAAAAAAAAAAAAATTAGTGACATGATCTCAATAAAATGAACTGATTTTTTTCTTCCAGCCCCCTACAGCCGCCCTGTGCCTGCTCTGTCCTGGCACGATCCTCCGGTCCCACACTGCAGCTAAGTTTTGTTATCGCTGACTTGCAAGTTGAATGCCACTGCGCACATGTGGCCCTGTCCGCACGCATCCACGTTTGCATTACAGGCGCGGGGTGGCCGTCGACTTGCAAGTCAGCGATAATGAAACATAGCATAACTGTCTCCTAATGAATGCATCCAATCACTGCAGACGAGCAAGCTGCGGATAACGGTCCGCCACATGCCCAGCTAGTAGTACAATATAGCATATGTGGTATCATTTTAACAGGGAAGAGCCAAATAATTTATTTTTATGTGTTTTATAACTTTGGGACTTGTCAAGTGAAAATTAGGAAGGGTGAAAAATTATGAAAATGTGTATTTTCTGCATTCACACCAATTTTTTCCCCATAAATGACTATAAAATAAAATAGATTTTGGAAAAAAATATTAACCAAAGATAGCCTAGATTGTTCTGAAAAAACAAAACAAACTGTATATAACTAAGATGGTATAAGTAATTAAAACGTTACTGCTGTATCAAAGCGACACTGCTTAAGTGACCAAAATATCAGGAACCTTAATAGGACTCTGAACAGTGAAAAGAAAAAAACAATTCTGGACTCACTTGGGGCTTCCTCCAGCCACTTGCAGCCTGCAAAGTCCCTAGGCATCCTCTGGGTACCCTTCCGTGGTCCCACTGGCGGCCCCGATAGCCCGGCAACTTTGACCAACTGCCCATGTGAGGCCCGACAGAGTACCCTGCTCGATCACGCGCACATCGCCGCAAGCCTCCTGTGCATGTGCGGTTCTAACAAGACTGAACTGTGCATTTAAACAGGGCTGTGGAGTCGGTACAAAAATCCACCGACTCCGACTCCTCAGTTTAGGATTCCACCGACTCCGACTCCTCTAACTTGCATATTACAATCTTGTTGATTGAAAGTATGTAACATAAAATTCATCTCTTAACTGCCAACACTTAGGAATTTTAAAAGACAACTGAAGTGAGAAGACAAGACAAATAACATTTATATCGCGCTTTTCTCCTGGCGGACTCAAAGCGCCAGAGCTGCAGCCACAAGGACGCGCTCTAAGGCAGTAGCAGTGTTAGGGAGACTTGCCTAAGGTCTCCTACTGAATAGGTGCTGGCTTACTGAACAGGCAGAGCCGAGATTCGAACTCTGGTCTCCTGTGTCAGAGGCAGAGCCCTTAAAGGGACTCCGAGCTCTGCCTAAAATAAAAATGTTCACTTACCCGGGGCTTTCTGCAGCCCTATATGGACAGCTGTGGGGAGAGGAGCCAGGAGGCCGGCGTGGGACGTCCCGACCAGCACTGGGCTGCAGAAAGCCCCGGGTAAGTGAAAATTTTTATTTTAGGCAGAGCTTGGAGTCCCTTTAACCATTACACCATCCAGCCACAGAATGATATGTAGACATACATATGCCATATGTCATAGACTAAAACTAGTCCTTGGTAAGAGTACTTGTAAAAGGTACAGACCGGAACAAAGAACATCTATCAGGCCCTAGGCAAACTAACTGTGGGTACATGTAAGAATGATGTGCAGGTACTCTGCAGGAGAATGAGGGGATTCTTCCTCTATTACACATTCTTCATGCACAATCTGAGCCAGGTTTATGGGTGATAGACAACACCTCTGTGTTCAATGTGCACAACATTCTCAGTGGATTCTCTGCAGCTCTATGGGGAGTGCATATGTAGAGTATAGTACTACTGTGTAACAAAGTAAACCTGAGACAAATGAAATTAAAGTTTTATACATACCTGGGGCTTCCTCCAGCCCCCTTCAGGCTAATCAGTCCCTCGCTGTCCTCCTCCGCCACCTGGATCTTCTGCTATGAGTTCAGGTACTTGAGCCAGTCTTGCTTAGTTTGCATGCACACACTCCGCCGCCGGGAGCGTACTACACCTGTGCAGCACTATTGCGCAGGTACAAAATGCTCCTGGCTGTAGGAGCGGCACGTGGCCGGACTGCGCTCACTGGCTGAATTACCGGGACTCATAGCAGAAGATCCAGGTGGCGGAGGAGGACAGCGAGGGACTGATTAGCCTGAAGGGGGCTGGAAGAAGCCCCAGGTATGTATAAACCTTTTCTTTTCATCCGTCTCAGGTACCCTTTAATTCGTAGTCACCAAACCAAATTTTAACAACATATCAAATTATTTGATTTCATGAGCAAAGAGAGTGCGTACATTTGCATAAATCAGCATCAATGCAGAATTATTTCCATCTCATTGACCATCTCTATTAGTGACACAGCTACACATCAGGTTTCATTCTTACAGCATAGATGTTATTTAGTATATATAAGAGATTCCTGTGTACACATCATATATACAGTCACAATCAGATATGTATATCTGACTTTAAAAATACGGGGACTGCTTTATTGAGGCAGCACAAGTAACTCATTTTGATTGGTTTATTTCATTTTTGTGGACTAAGCACAGCTATTACTGTATATATAAATTATTTATGATGACAATTATCTGAGAAATAAAACATTTTATCATATTTTCTATTTTAATTACAGTTTAAATTCATTAGGAGTCGAGTCAGTGCATTTTTTCCCGACTCTGACTCCAGGCACCCAAAATTGCTCCGACTCCACGACTCCGACTCCACAGCCCTGCATTTAAAAACAAATTCTTTCGCCCTTTCCAGTTAAAATGATACCACATATGCCATATTTTATTACTAAAAAAGTTCATAAAATTGCGCTCTTTGGCATAATTCATACATCCACCTCTCCCCCCTTCATGGACTCACTCACCAGATGTTGGGGTCTCACAGAGACCAGACTGCGCCTTCGGGGTATATGGCCCCCCGTCGCCTCACGAACTCACTCCCTGTCGTTCCAACCGGATGACGAGCTGGTGCATGCCTGGTAGGGTCCTTGAGGTTATATAGGCAGATGGAGAAAAAACACAGGAACACAGGAAGAAAATGTAAAAACCAGCACTGCTAGGTACACATGGGTACGAGTGGAGTCAGCTCCTGTGTGGCCGCCTATAAACCACGTTACCCTCAGTGTTAACCGCCATCTGCTGTTCAAAACCGCCGAGCCGCTCAGCCTGCTGCCAGCGCTCTGCATGTTGCGTCACTCCGTGGCTCCGCCCTACGCGTTTCGTTGCCTAGCAACTCATCAGGGGCTACACGGAGTGACGTGTGCGCCCTCGTTTTAAAGACTGTATTTTTATATTTCTGATTGTTATTACATATGAGCTGCACGCTGTTTAAAATGGAGTTGTTTGAATTCAGAATGCATAGAGATGTTGATTTAGATTTGATTTTTGGTAGAGATTCAGAAGCAAAGGGAACATTAGAGCAGGATTTTAAAAAACTCCAGGGACTGATGTCCAAAGAGTTAACCACGTGGTGGGACATCGCCACCTTAAAGAAATATCACCATTAAGGCATTGTTCCCAGGTCCATTAGGTGGGAACTGGAGGCTAATGATGGGGAGGATTCAGAGGCCAATGACAAGGAGTGGGAAGAACACCTCACTAAATGTGGCTTGGGAACGATGGAAATACTAATTAAACGTAAACAGAATAGAATTGAGCGTTTGGGAGGAGATATTGATGCAATTAAAACGAAACTTGACCCTTATAAAATTGGGGGTACAGAAGTCTCTAAGGTGACATCTGTTCGGTTCCTCGGCACAACTCTTACTAACAAGCTGAAGTGGGAGCTAAACACCACCAAAATCCAGAAGAAATCTCAGCAGAGGCTGTTCTTCCTGCGCCAACTGAAGAGATTTGGCATGCCCAAGGAGCTGCTGACCAGCTTCTACACTTCCACCATTGAGTCCATCCTCTGCTCCTCAGTCATTGTCTGGTACGCGGGCGCAACGGCCAGCGACAAACACAAACTTCAGAGAGTCATAACGGACGCGGAGAAGATCATCGGATCTCCTCTTCCATGTCTCGATCTCCTCCACTCCGCCAGGATGAGGAAGAGGGCCACCATGATCTCCCGTGACCCCTCTCACCCAGGCAGCCACTACTTCAAGCTCCTCCCGCTGGGCCGTCGCTACAGGACCATACCATCCAAAACCACTAGGCGGAAGAATACCTTCTTCCCTCAAGCTGTCCGGTTACTGAACTCCAACCTCCCCCTGACGGGCTCACATACCATTGCGCTCTAGCTGGATCGATCAAACCGGTCCCCACTGTTGCCTGCCTGGCCTATCCAGATAGACTCGGGGCCACTACCTGCCCCCCTATTATTATTATTACTAATATCATTATTATTATTTTTACTGGGCTGTATTTTGCACAGCAGTGAAATGGACGATATGAACTGATTCTGCATTTTAAATTGTACGCATTGTAAATTGTCTTATACTCCTGCCTATGCCATGTGAACCACAACTAATTCCGATTACAGCTTTGCTGTACTTGGCGAAATAAAGTGATTCTGATTCTGATTCTGATTCTGAAAATCACGGAGGAATTCAAGGAAAAATCCAAAAACCTCTTTGAGCCCCTTAAAAGGAATGAAAAGAGCATGATAGCCGATAAACAAAAGAAATTCATCAGAGACACTATGGTATTTAAGGATCATATAGCTTACCGATGGCAGATAAAGAAAAGAGTAAAGGCCCAGGAGGAGGCAGCTAGAGCTACCCAGGGCACTGCACCTAATCAACAACCCCATAATGTTCCACAGCAAACATTGGGGATAAATATGCCAGCTGGTGCAATCCCTAAAAGGGGCCGTGGGGGAAACCCCCTTCCAAGGGGTGGGGGAAGAGGAAGTCTATACTCCAGACCAACTCCAAATTGGAGAGACCCCAGTATAAAAAACCCAGGAGAGGGGCCCCCAGAGGCACATATCCACAAGCTTATCCATCATACAGGCCAAACGAAGAAAATGGGAGAAATATACCCTTATCAAATAGATATGATCCATTAAGGAATCAACATGACCAGTCGTCCTCTTCTTCTTTTCTTTGGGACTTACCCAAGCCCAGATACAAACCCTGGGAAGAGGAGGACCTGAGCATGTATCTCTCACCGAGAAGGCAGCAAAAACGGGGAGCCGAAGAGGTTGCAGAGGAGGGGGAGAAAAAAAGAAGGAAATATTAAATTGTGATGGTATCTTTAACATAAGTGGTGTTAAACTTGATGGTGATGAAATGCGGTTGTTGAGTAAGGGCCTTAAGCATGCACCAACACAGGGGCTCCGCAAGTTTGACACATATATTGACCTATAGAAATTTGTGAGACGTTTGAATACTAAAAAATATTTTTGGGGTAAAAACACCATTATGAAAACCAGTGCCCCAATGGACCAATTTAGGCACACCAATTTACGGAATAATTCCACATTCAACCCAGCAGGTGCCCCTGTGGGAAGTACAGTGGAAACTTTTAAGAGAATGGTCTCCAGAGATTTACGTGATCTGTCAACTAAACATTCAGATCAATCTATAACTAAGATTAAAAAGACCCTGGAGGAGAAAAAGCTGGTCGTTAAACCAGCTGATAAGGGTGGTGGAGTGGTCATTATGACCGATGCTCATGACCTAGCAGCGTTCACTCTGCTCCCTCTTAACTACACTCACCCCTCCCCACCCCACTATACCCAACATCACCTCCCCCCCCCCATAATAACACAGTGACCGATACCCCACTTTGTACTTTCATTCCAACATACACTTACTCACTTCTCTAACGAACTGGAACAGTAGTTGGAATGATACATATTTATTAAGTATCGGCCACCAACCCAAGTGACACATGAATATATAAAATATTAACAATAATACAACAATTGAACAAAAACATCCAACATTACAATAAATCCAAATGAACAAGTCACATCAAATAAACAGCATATATGTACAATAACATAATAACATAATACATACATGAGTATACAAAACCGAAACTCAGCTCTTCATCCCTTTGCTAGGAGCCATAAAGAGGAGGGGCAACCACCCTGCACGAAACCAAAACTCCTAGCCACGCCTTGACTCAGGAGTCCCTTGGGCTTACGTGCCAATCCAATGTCCATCTTTTCCAATCACTCTTGTGCCAGCTGGCTTTCCCGCGAAAGCCAGGCCAAGCCACCTTGCGTTACCCCTCCCACCAACCAAGACCACCTCCTCTAGCAAAGGGACCTCCGCCACCCAGTTTCAACTTTTTAATAACGAACGTTTGTACCCACCTTGCCCACCAAGGCGCCATGGCTTGCGGCAACTCACTACCACTATTTAAGACCCCTAAACCCCCAACTAACTCCTAAAGGGGTGGGTGGGTGGGACGTTTGCTCTCGCTGCCTTCCTAAGGCGACTGACGTCACCTCCTCCCCACCTAGCTAAAGTCCTCCCCCCCTCTGCCTGAACTAGCCAATCCCCTCGCTGCCTACTCTGGTCCCCCTGCCTAAACCTTCCCCCCCTGCAACACTCTCTTCCTCACTAGTTCCGCAGAACTAGCCTAGGTCATGCTGCGCCGGGCTTATAGCCCAGCGCTCTCCTTGACCTAGCAGCGTTCACTCTGCTCCCCCTTAACTACACTCACCCCTCCCCACCCCACTATACCCAACATCACCTCCCCCCCCCCCCATAATAACACAGTGACTGATACCCCACTTTGTACTTTCATTCCAACATACACTTACTCACTACTCCGACGAACTGAAACAGTAGTTGGAATGATACATATTTATTAAGTATCGGCCACCAACCCAAGTGACACATGAATATATAAAATATTAACAATAATACAACAATTGAACAAAAACATCCAACATTACAATAAATCCAAATGAACAAGTCACATCAAATATACAGCATATATGTACAATAACATAATAACATAATACATACATGAGTATACAAAACCAAAACTCAGCTCTTCATCCCTTTGCTAGGAGCCATAAAGAGGAGGGGCAACCACCCTGCACGAAACCAAAACTCCTAGCCGCGCCTTGACTCAGGAGTCCCTTGGGCTTACGTGTCAATCCAATGTCCATCTTTTCCAATCACTCTTGTGCCAGCTGGCTTTCCCGCGAAAGCCAGGCCAAGCCACCTTGCGTTACCCCTCCTACCAACCAAGACCACCTCCTCTAGCAAAGGGACCTCCGCCACAAGCAATCCAAAGGTGACTCCTTACCTTTGGTTTGCTCTCCAACGCGCTACCGCAAATTCAATCTGCTCCTGCAGGAGCAGATTGAACATGTCAATCCCGACCTCTGTCAAGTGAACCCCGTCCCTCCTGAAGAGTTCCCGATGCCTCTCCAAGAGCACGTGCCGCACCACGAAGCCGCCTTGCCGTCGCACAAATTTTGTTACCGCCTTATTAATTTTAATCCTTGATTTGTCAAGGGCTCTGAAATTTCTGGCGTAACGCCACCTGAACCGCGGAATAATCTTCGACCACACTACCACCAGGCCCGGAACAGTTTCCAGCATCACTGAAATGCCCGAAACTATTGACCTGATGAGAGCCCGCATAGGAGTCAACCCCAGGTCGTTACCGCCCGCATGTAGAACCACCACTTGCGGGATCCCGTGACGCTGAATCATCCTATAAAAAACTCCCAACAAGTCATCCCATTGCAGGCCCCTCACTCCATTCCACCTCAAAACCGCCTCCTGAGCTGATAGACCGAGCTGTCTCCCGTCCACACGAAGTCCAGCCCTCTGCTCAGCCCAGTAAATGAAGGAGTGACCTAGCAACCACACCTTGCATACCGGAAAATCTAGAGAACAAGAAAAAACAGTGTAAATACATTGTCAATTACCTAGCAACAACCTAACTTTTTTTTTTTTTTTTTATAAAACACAGCCCACCCCGAACTTGCCCCAAACTCATTTCAGACCGCCCGCACTCCCGAATGCCATACCGGAACCCTAAGCTAACTTTTGTACTCTATGCGGCCGAACGTAAAGTTTAAATCTCTGGGACTGCCACCTGCCAATTTTCTTTACCATGTCAGGCGACAATCCCAACCGCGTAGCCTCAGTAGCTGCCCCAATCCGAAAGGAGTGTGTCCCGTATTCCTTCTCAGAGAGTTGCAGACCTTTAAAGCATAACCGCAGAACCGCCGCAAATTGAAAACGCGATAACGGAACCCCATTATTGTGTATCAACAGTGACTGCCCGCCGCTTGGCCTAATGGCCATGTAACTGGCCCACGAGCGTAACGGACACGTGACGCAACCCTCCAACGGGAACAGTTGAATCCTCACTCCTTTTCCCACCTGATCGGTTTTTGACCGACGGATTTGCACCACCAAGCTCTCCCCTTCTTTCCACACGTCTCCCGCCCATAAACCCCCATGTATTTTACAGTTTTTACTGACTAATTCCCCGATCCTCAAAGCCGCATAAAAAGCCAAAGAAAAAGACAACTGAAAAAGAACCGATTCGAAACTGGACGAACAGACGAACTCCAATTGCCCAAACAAACCCTCCAAAATCTCCCATGTAACCGGGCGCCTCTGATCCCTCTGAACCCCCCCCCTTTTTTAAACCCTTCAGCGCCTGTCTAATCGCAAAGCACTTAGAGAAATCCTCCCAATCCAACAGTTTGGCCAGGAAGGATAGGGCTGCCAATTTTTGAAATAACCGCCGACGATGCCCCCTCCTCCAACCACGTCCCCATCAGCCAAAACATTAAATCTCTTCTACCCACCTCTGAATCCGTAAAGGAGAGGGTCCCGCCCCAATAAAACCACGTCTGCCATACCTTGTTATACGCCTCCCAGGTTGACAACTTGTCACCGACACAGAACGCTTAATAAATTGCCACAAACAGTTTAAATTAGCCCCCAAAGGTAAGTCGGGCATTTTTCTCCCACCGCTTGAGCGTCTGGAGCCAACTCCCGGAAGCGGACCCACTGCAAACGAGAAAGTGAATCCGCTATACCGTTAGATGTCCCTGGGATGTGCACTGCTGACACATGTAAATTAAATTTCAAACACAACAACACGAACTTCCGCAGCAATTTAACCACCAGTAAAGAAGAGGCAGATAAAGTATTGATTGCCGACACAACCGCCGTGTTATCCGAGCGGATCCGAATCGCACGACTCTGCCCCAAAGCCCGCCGACCCAGCTGCGTCTGTAAACAGCTCCAGTTGGTCATTTGACACCACTGGCGCTATCCAGTAGGCCAGGCCATTGTACTGATCCAAAAATTCCGCCCAGACGCCTAAATCCTCCCGTAACTCCCGAGTGACCCGGATAAAGTGATGCTGTTCCTTTACACCGCTCGTGGCTAAAGCCAATCGCCTGCAAAAAATTCTGCCCATCGGTATCACCCGACAGGCAAAATTCAACTTCCCCAGCAGAGACTGCAATTGGTGCAGGGTCACCTTATTAGCTCCTTTGACCGACAGCACCAACTGCATTAAGTCCTGTAACTTGTCCGCTGGTAAGCGGCAAAGGCGTCGCTCCGTATCAATCTCGATACCAAGGAACTTCATCACCGATCCGGGTCCCTCAGTCTTTTCCGCCGCCAAAGGGACGCCAAAATCAGCAAAAGTGCGCCGAATCTCCTTCAGCACCAGTGCACGCATACCCGACCGAGCTGGCCCTACCCAGAAGAAGTCATCAAGATAATGGGTGATAGTGGAAAAACCACTCTTTTCCTTGATCACCCATTCCAGGAAGGTACTAAAAGTTTCAAACAATGAACATGAGATGGAGCACCCCATAGGCAGGCATCGATCAACATAAAACGCCCCTTCAAAATGACAACCGAGCAGCTTCATGCTTTCCGGATGAACCGGAAGCAGCCGAAAAGCCGTCTCGATGTAGGTTTTAGCCATGAGGGCCCCCGACCCCGCCTCCCGCACCATGTCTAAAGCCACGTCAAACGAGGCGTACAAAACTGATGACAGATCTTTGTCTATGCCGTCATTCACTGATTCGCCTTTAGGGAAGGACAAATGATGAATCAACCGAAATTTTCCCTCTTCTTTTTTGGGCACCACCCCCAGCGGGGAGACCACCAAGTCCTTCAAAGGCAAATCAGTGTACGGGCCCGCCATCCTACCCAAAGATACTTCCTTTTCCAATTTCTCCCTCACCACCTCCGGATGCACCCTGGCCGATTTTAGGTTCCTTTTTCTTAACACATGGGACGGCACTTCTGACGGAATATGGAAGCCCACAGTGAACTCCTCCCGCAGCAACTGGGCCACCGCTCTATCCCCGTATCTATCTAGCCAGGGACCCATCGCTCCTACCTTCACTGGCGTCATCCCTTTTTCCAGAGCGATCGAACGGCCGCAGAGAGGAACCACCTTTTCCTTTCTTAAAGCACTTGGCGACCGGATGCGACCCTCCACAAAAAGAGCACTCATGCTTAAATCGGCAACTGGCTCCCCATCTGCACGAGGAGTCATTAAACGACCAGCACAAACCCTTTCTTGTTGTGGTCCCCTCCCTTGACCCTGCAGGGGCACCGCTAGCCTGAAAGGGAGGGGAGGCCCCGGGTGATGCACTATAACTGCCCCCCTTTCCGCCCATAACCCTGAGCCAGATACCGATATCTTTGTGGTGCCAATCTAGATCAGATTGCACCGACATCCGCTGATGAAATTGTTCGTCGTATCGCAGCCATGCTAAACCTCCATACACCCGATGAGCCTCCCATATTGCATCCAAGTAGCAAAAGAGAGGGGTACATTTTTCCGGGAACTTTCCCCCCATTACGCTGCCCAGGATCGTAAAGGCTTGCAGCCAATTCCCAAAGGTCCGGGGAATCAACCGAAATCTCCTCCTATCCTCGTCCTCCTCTTTCCTATGCTCCTTCCCCTTGACCCAGCGATCAATGTTAAATCGCTCCAGCGGCAGTAGTGTAAATATATCCACATACTCCCTACGCCAGAATTTTTCCTTCACTTCTGTTTTCAGGTGCGCCCCCAAAGGGCCCTCAAAGCAGATATAAGAGTGACCCTTGGCCGAGTCCGAAATCGGGACTCGTTTTTCGCCACTTTTTTCACTAGCCGCACCCACCTGTACCAATTCTTTACCTGTCGCAACCGGAGGTTCCACCGTACCCTCGACAGACACTGCTTCCCCGGTTGCCGCTGCGCTCTCAGGAGCCCAAACCCTGGCCAGCGCTTCCTCCAGTCCGGCGGCCCCGCCCGGAGCCGCCCCTTGAAACTTATCCAGCAATGATCGCACACCCCCAATAAAACCTTGCCAAGCACCTTGGCCCCCCGAAACAACCCCTTGTGTGTCAGAACAAACTTGTGGCAAAGACTCACCCACAAGATGCGCAGGGGGATCAGGCCTGCCATCCGGTGCAGCTCCTGCTGCCGACATCGCGGGAGTCGAGACGCCTGTAGAGCCGACTTGGTTTGGCTGCGCCATAGTAGCCGAAGAGGTGTTCTCTCTCTCGGGACCTGCACCAGCCGCTGGCACCTGGGGAAAGAAAGGAGCACGAGCATCACCAAGCCCAGGACCAAATTGCCACCCTGGGCCTGCGTACGGGGGCACCCACCCCATACAACCCACCATTCCCGGGAACAGCATGGGGCCAATCTGGCCCCATGGAGAGTGCTGGCCCCAAGGGCCCGGGAAAAAGTTACCCCAGGCCTGTTGCGGAAAGCCACTGCCCCCCGAGTCACCTTGCGACCTAGCCCCACTCTGCCCCACCCCTGGCAATCCCATTGCTGCTACACCTGGGTGAAATGCACCCCACGGGGGAACACCCGCTGGGGCTGAGTCCAAAGTGGAGGGATTAGGGTCACCGGAAACCGGCCCCGCATTCACTGCCCCACCTGACCTCAGAGGCGACGACGCCTGACCGCCCCTCAAAGGTCGCTGTGCGCTAGGGCCCGGCTGGGGAGACCCTTCGGCTGCTCTCTAACCTGCTCTCGCCCCTTTGCCACCCCTCTTGGCCCCCTTTTTCTTCCCCTTCCCCCTCCCCCTGGAGTCCAAAGTAGTTGGAGCGTGCCCGCTGCTGCCCTCCGGGCCCCCCTCCCCCACCACACTGACCTGTTGCCCGCTCTCTGTGCCAGCAGGAGGGGCTTCCGCCATGCCCACCTCGGCTGCTGCACGTCTTGTCCTGCTGGCCGGTGGAGATGGGGAGAGCCTGTCCACAGCCCTTCTATTCCTGTGCGGCCTGGGAGTCACCGGAGCCGCGTCCTGAGATCCACCCGCGGCGGTGGAATCCGCTGCTGCGATTGCCTCCATCGCTCCCCTCCAATCCACCCCCCGCCTATCTGCCTCCTCACGGAGTTGGCGCAGGGCGCCAGCTATATCCCACTGGGCCATCCTGCCGCCGCTGCCCGCCCGGAATCCGCGCTGCCTAACTGTCCTTAGCAAATGCAAACGAACACTTTTGCTCTCGCTGCCTTCCTAAGGTGACTGACGTCACCTCCTCCCCGCCTAGCTAAAGTCCTCCCCCCCTCTGCCTGAACTAGCCAATCCCCTCGCTGCCTACTCTGGTCCCCCTGCCTAAACCTTCCCCCCCTGCAACACTTTCTTCCTCACTAGTTCCGCAGAACTAGCCTAGGTCATGCTGCGCCGGGCTTATAGCCCAGCACTCTCCTGTATAACTGTGAGCTTACTAAGTTGGCCCAGGATACATCAACTTATAAAAAACTGTCGGGGGATCCCACAAAAGTTTATTTAGAAGAACTCAGACAAATACTAAAGCAGGGACTTAGTGAGAATCTGCTTAATGACCATGAATTTGACTATTTGATACCTTCTGCCCCTAGGATTCCTGTAATTTATCAGGTACCTCAGGTGCACAAATATCCGGTCTGTCTACCAGGTAGGCCTATAATCAGCGGCATGGGGTCGGTTACCTATCGACTGGGCCAGTACTTGGACGACATGCTACAGCCGGCGGTGGCTTTGGTGCTCCATTTATTAAGGGACACCAAGCATGCCCTACAGGTGCTGGACCAGGTTGATGTTATGCCGCATATGCTGTTGGCGACGGCAGACGTCGCATCCCTTTATACAGTTACCCCACCGCCCGGGGGTTGAGGCGGTTAAAAAATACTTGGTCAGAATGGGAATGGTGGAGCGACAGATTCACTTTATTATACAGCTGGTAGAGTTCGCATTAAGGAGTAATTACTTCTGGTATGGCGGTCATTTCTATGTGCAGACCAGGGGATGCGCGATGGGGGCTGGGTTCGCACCTAGCTTTGCTAACCTCTTCATGGCAGTTTGGGAGGAGGAGGTATTGGCGGGCCCGGCCTCCAGGGACGTCGTCTCCTGGTCTAGATACATAGATGACCTGATATTGGTCCGGAGCTCCACAGAGGAAACATTGCAAGAATTCATAAGTAATTTGTAATTAATCTGTAATGCTATTGCGGCCGGGAACGCGGCTAATCAGTCGCGTTCCCAGCCTGTCGGCCGGTGACGACCAGACCGGAAGTGGCCGCCGGCGAGTCCAGCTGCATCGGAGAGACACGGCGAGGGCACCGTTCAGCTGCAGGGGGCTGAGGGGAGCCCCGGGTGAGTACAAGTCATTTTTTTAGGAGACTTAAGTTTTCCTTTAAACATACGGCTCACAATGGAGGTCAGCAGCACGAAAGTTCACTTCCTGGATTTAGAGGTGAATAAAGGTCAATCCAGGATCTGGACGCGAACGTTTTTTAAAACAACGGATAGAAACGGATATATAGGGGTTGATAGCTGCCATCACCCAAATTGGGTGAGAGCGGTGCCGAAAGGACAATTCCTGAGACTTAAGAGGAATTGTTCCCGATATGATGACTTTTTAGAGCAATCTGATATGCTCAAGGAGCGTTTTTTACAAAAAGGTTATGATGCTGCCTTCATTGATGAGCAAATTACTCAGGTAGCGCAGATGGATAGGAAACAGACCTTTACTAGAAAAGATAGGGAAAGATATCCTAATAGTATCCCATTCATTACGGGGTTTAATCGCCAGTATCGTGAATTGGAAAGAATTGTCAAACGACATTGGAACATCTTGAAAGCAGATGCACAACTGGGACCCATTTTGACAGATCAGCCACAATTTATTTACAGGAAGGCCAATAATCTTAAGTCCCTGCTGGCCCCTAGTTGTGTAAACCCCCCTAAAAAACAAAAGAACCTATGGCAAAAAGATGGATTTTTTCCATGTCGATCATGTAAATTGTGCCAATGTGGTCTTACAAAAAGTGCTTCTAGCATAACCTCTAATACGAACAGCCGTGAGTTTAAAATAAGGGGATTCATTACGTGTTCCACTAAATACGTGGTATATTGCTTGACATGTATTTGTGGCAAGCAATATATCGGTAGAACTAGCAGGGAGCTTAAACAACGATTGGGTGAGCACCACTATAAAATTGAGAAAGGACACACAAATCAAATTGTCCCAAGGCATTTTGTTAATAATCATTCCTGAAGACTCAGGGATATGACTATGATAGGTATAGAGAAACTGCAGCCTTCTTGGCGAGGCAGTAACAAAATCCGTGAACTGTCAAAATTAGAGACAAAAAATATTTTTGAATTAGAAACCCTTGAGCCTGCGGGACTGAACATAGAGATAGACCTAAACTGTTTCCTGAATAATTCTTGAAAATGAAAAATGAGGCTGATTAATATCTTGCTTGGTACTCATTTGTGTACGAGTTTTTTTGCTGCTGACATGATCTAAGAATTGGGCTATGTGCATTATTAACAGCTGAATCTGAATGTAGTGTCATTTTTTGTGTCGAACTTGCTGAGCTAACCTTTCATAACTTTCTTTGGGGCTGGAGTACTAGGTCCTTGGATCGTGTGTGTCATGACTGTTTTAGACTTTCTGCACTTTGATGTGCCTTCTAGGGTCCGGCAGGCATGTGTAACAAAGGATTTGAGGCACTTAGGTCGCTAGGTGATCATTGTATGTATGATGAATTCATAATTTATCCAATGGATATAGACTTTCTTTATAAATAATCTAATAGATTTGATCCTGATTATGTAGTGTTGTGACACCTGCTGGGTTAAGGGTGCGCACTGCCTGTACTATGTATAGATTAGATTTATAGAGCAGAAGTTGTTTGCTAAGTATTTGAATAAGATCAAGTTTCGCTTTACCCGTGAATGAGAGAATGATTGATTCGTTTTGATTGCATATTTATTGTTTACTTATGTATTTCTGTAGAGGAGGAGTCACTCCCTGGCTGGCGGCCTTACAGTCTTTAAAACGAGGGCGCACACGTCACTCCGTGTAGCCCCTGATGAGTTGCTAGGCAACGAAACGCATAGGGCGGAGCCACGGAGTGACGCAACACGCAGAGCGATCGCTGGCAGCAGGCTGAGCGGCACGGCGGTTTTGAACAGAAGACGGCGGTTAACACTGAGGGTAACGTGGTTTATAGGCAGCCACACAGGAGCCCATGTGTACCTAGCAGTGCTGGTTTTTACATGGTTTTAGATTGGATTTTGTCTATTTTTGAATAAAACGGAATTACACTATAGGAAGCTGGTCTTCCTGTGTTTTTTCTCCATATGCCTACATAACCTCAAGGACCCTACCAGGCATGCACCAGCTCGTCATCCGGTTGGAACGAGAGGGAGTGAGTTTGTGAGGCGACGGGGGGCCATATACTCTGAAGGCGCAGTCTGGTCTCTGTGAGACCCCAACATCTGGTGAGTGAGTCCATGAAGGGGGGAGAGGTGGATGTATGAATTATGCCAAAGAGCGCAATTTTATGAACTTTTTTACTACATCGCTGGCAATAACCCAGAGACTTAATTGCAGCACTTGGCAATATTATTAACTGCAATATTCTATTGACTGATACTGAGCCAGTTGGTTCAATATCGACAGCACATCTTTCTGTGTGGAGCTAGCGCTTTTATATTCATTTTTATATTGTATTACTAGCTGGGCATGTGGCGGACCGTTATCCCCATATTGCTCGTCTGCAGTGATCGGATGGGCCGCACATGCGCAGTTGTGCACGACTTTGCCCGAAGTCACCAACCTAACGAGGCCGCCAGCGGAATCACGTAGGGAACCCAGAAGGCCCCGAGGAACCTCACGGGCTATGGGGGGCTGGAGGAAGCCCCAGATAAGTCCAAATTTGTTTTTTTTTCACACTGTTCAAGGTCCTTTTAAGGGGTAAGAACTGTGGAACAAGTAAACCTGAGATGGTGGAAAAGTAAAAAAACTATACATACCTGGGGCTTTCTCCATCCCCCTCCAGGCTGAACGCTCCCTCGCCATCCTTATGCACTGCCTGGATCCTCCACAATTCAAACCGGAAAGTCCTGCGGTCCGGGCCGGTGTTTACTGTGCATGCGCGGCCCGGTTGCATGCTCGCTCCCATGGCTAGGAGCGTTCTGCGCCTGGGCAGGAGCAGAATACTCCCGGCTATGGGAGCATGATAGGGGAGTATGAGCCGTCGGACTGCACCTACTGCCCGACTGGAAGATTTTCCAGGGCAAATTGCGGAGGCCCCAGGCGGCACAGAAGGAAGGCAAGGAAGTGATCAGCCTGGAGGGGGCTGGAGGAAGCTCCAGCTTTCTTTCTTTTCCACCATCTCAGGTACCCTTTAAGTTTTTTTTATTTCTGTCTCTATGCTTGAGATGAAAGTAAGTATACACGCATTTGAAACGATGCAAAGCTACAATTTCTGTAAATTGTCTTTGTTCAATAAAGCTTTGAAATGAAAAAAAAAAATCACGAGAGATGCAGGAAAATAGTGCCTAAAAATGTACTCGAGGTAACGTGAAATGGTAAGATAGATATGTGTATGAGCAGAGCCAAGCATATTAATAACTAGAGTGTGTTTCTTTTTTCTTTTTCTGCCTGAAGTTTCTCTCTTGTTGGACGCTTGTAAGATTCTAGCTTAATCCTCACTGATAAGGAATTACAGCCATAGAACACTTTCCTTGCTGAGTAGAGCTTTCTACTGCAGTGGATAAATTAAAAAGTCAATAGTTCATTTTTTTTGGCTATTATTTTAGCTCTAGGGCACTTAATAGACTGCCATTGAGCAGATAAAATTGAACATAAAATCTACTTTGTAAATGTGTAAACTTAAAATAAAACCATAGGATATCTAAAAAAGGTCCAGAGACCGCTAGCACCAGAAAACGGCGCCTCCCGATGAATCGCAGCACATACCAGTAGCTCTCGCTGGTCATGACGCTCTTCCACCACCGGAGGCCCCTCTCTCTGCCGTCCGGAACCGGTTAACATCTATCCAACTATAGTTGAGGCTTACTGGCCCCTATACCAATTGAGGTCTGTTTTCTCTTTTTTTTTTTTTTTTTTTTTTTTTTATACCACCCAACTATAGTTGCTTTTACACTTAAGATCCCGTAGGCTACTCAAAAAATGTTTGATGTCCCGAACATAACTTCGAAAGCATCTCACCAGTGGCTGAAAGTGTACATCCATCCAATCACCAAGGCGTTACCCCAATCCCGCCACAATGCTTCTGCCCTTTGGGCAGGAAGAGGAACTATTGGCTTGAAAAACTTTGTGTACTTAATTTCATACAATGTAAGAGAGTGCCTCCCTTGTATTATGCATAGGTTACTTGATTGTTGTGGACGATTGAACCATAGAGACTCAGCAGCAAAAACAACTAGGAGGAAGTCCCCTGGTTGGACGTGAATCAGGAGTCACAGAAATTGGTCAATGGTGAGCAGTTAATAATGGGCTTAGGCTCCGTTCCCACCTGACATCAGGTGCGGCCAGTAGGAGAGGGCAGTATAATATCTGCCCCGATGGTCTGCAGTAAAGCAGCTGGAGAATATACGATCCCCCATAGGCTATATGGAGGAACACATCCGCCTGGCCCAACATTATTGCGGACTGCACAGAAGTGCAGTCCCACTTACTACAACGGATCCCGCAGATCCTTTACAGTGTGTCAAGTGTGAACGACACCTATGTATAACATAACAGCTATTCACTCTCCTTTTAGCAATGAGTGCAGAAAGGACAAAAAAAAAAAGTCCATTCTCTGCTCTAGTAGGAACAGAGCCTCATAGTGCCAGTTACATTCTCACAGCCATGTAGTGATTGGTAGATTTTAGTGATATATTCTAGTAGCAGGAAGATAGGGATCAGTAAAATCCAGTGGTAGACAGGCAGTAATTGGTAGATTCTGTTCACACATATACAGCAAGATAACAGCACTCACTTAATATAGGCCCGAGAGCCTGATTAACCACTTTCAAATAGATTTCCAAGAGTGTTTAATAGTATGCTGGACTAAATGTCCGTAACTAATAAGAACTACAGTATATGAAAATGTTCTGAGTGCAGCATGCCTATTCTGGATTATTGACAGTCCATCCAATGCATGTATATGTTACGGCCAGAACCCCAAGTTTGGCCACTTCTAGTTCTGGCCGGCCACTTCGGGTTCTGGCCGGCCAATTCGCGAAGTGCCCGCTGCGCTGCGGCCAATGTTAGAAACGGATCGTTTACTCTGATATGAATGTATCTTCTGGCCGCAGCGCAGCGGCCAAACGTATTAATTTGTTGCAATTTTTAAGCCGGCGGCAATGTAACGATTCAAGCCGCCGGCTTTTTCATCTGCCTCATCTCTCTCCCTCTCTTTCTTATGGGCAGCCGGGCGGGGACACGCGTGTCCCTCCGGAGTCGTTCGTCGCGGCAGGGAAGCCTGCCGTTCTTGCAGAGCGGGTGCTGGCAGAAGCAATGTCTGCAGCCTCCCCGCTCTGCTGCCCCTGCTGCGACGAACGACTCCCGGGGGGACTCGCGTGTCCCCCCCCCCCCCCCGCCGGCTGGCCATAAGAAGAGAGAGGGAGAGAGATGAGGCAGATGAAAAAGCCGGCGGCTTGAATCGTTACATTGCCGCCGGCTTAAAATTGCAACAAATTAATACGTTTGGCCGCTGCGCTGCGGCCAGAAGATACATTCATATCAGAGTAAACGATCCGTTTCTAACATTGGCCGCAGCGCAGCGGGCACTTCGCGAATTGGCCGGCCAGAACCCGAAGTGGCCGGCCAGAACTAGAAGTGGCCAAACTTCGGGTTCTGGCCGTAACATATACAAAAAGCTTCGCTCTCATAGACTTCACAACCACGATTGGTTTGCAGTCAATAAAGTATAAACCCCCCTTTAGGGTACCACTCACCAGATGGGGTGGTCACTCAAGACCATTCAGTGCATTCGGGGTATATGACCCCCTGTCGCCCTTCTGGCGAACTCGTCCTCTCAGCGGTGTTCACCTAGGAAGATGGCGATGTCTGTGTGATCCTTGGGATTGCCGCTCCGTGATGATAAGAAGAGAGAGTATGGGAAATAAACACATTGAAGGATGTTAAAGGAAAATAAACTTACTCATGAGACACTCTTCATTCAGTTGCCAAAATGTTAGAAATCTTTATTCACTCAGCTGAGGACCCTTTTATATACCAGCTTTTTATCAGAGCAGAAACAGGCTAGCTGCAGCCTGGCTAGTCACAAAAGGGTGGAGACTTCCTTCACCTGCTGATCTTTATACCCCAGTTAACATGCTAATATATTCCTCCCTCCAAACAGTCTGTAATCCCATGAGTCCAATGAGCAATGTCCAGTTTATTCTTTTGGGTGGGTCTGGTCCTCATCTGTGCCCTTCATAAATGAGGAGAAAGTCAACAGGAAAGAGAAATATTCTGACATCAGTTCCTTGCTTTGTTCCTCTCAAAGTCATATCCACCTCCAGGAAACTGGTTTAGACTGGCCCCTTCAACCTGCTCATTCTGCCTGGCACAGAATGACACTGGGGGGAGGTTTGAAGGTTATTCTGGTCTTTTTACTGTGAAGGAATATAGAAAGCTGTACACAGTGAATGGTTCAAAACATATATTCAGTGTTATCGTGATAACTCCTTGGTTAACTTAAAGTGTCACTCTAACACAATAATCTAATCTTGTGCATGTGAACTATATAGTCACATAGGTTACACAGGATATACATGATATACAGGGTATACATAAAGATTAACAGATTTAATTATAAAATTCTTTCCACATTTCCCTCCTGTTTATAATTAATACTGTGGGTTGTGGCTTGATTATATATGAATATCAAAAGGAATATTTACATTCACATTTCTGTGCTTATGCTTACTTAAGCCTCAGGTATCTGCAAATGTGTCTCCACTACAGGGGTTAGAAATTCAAGCAAATACAGCCTTCTATTCCCCTTTGCTGCAAATGGGTATGCACTACAGCAAGTCAGGGCATAGAAGTGAAATGATCAAAAACAAAAATCAGGCTCTGGCCGTGAGCTGGAGTTATTGCCTCACACGTTGGCCTGGCCATCTCCCTCCAGCATTCCATCATAATCTCCTCCCAAATCACCGTATGCTTCTTCATCATGCTGTGCTAAGGCTGCATACATAGTAGTACTCATATGCTTATCTATCAACCTTGCAAAAAATGTTCTCAGCATTGGAAAAAATACAGCAGGCTAGTAGGAACAGAACCATAAGAACAGTTAGGAATGCGATACCAAAACTCTGAAAAAATGAAGTCCAGCTTCCAAACCAGTTCTGTAACCAGTCTGTTATTGGGTTTGAAACACCTGAGTTTCGTTTCAGCTCTTCAGATAGGTCTTTTAACTGCTGAAGAGCCACTGTCACTTTTCCATCAGGGGACGTATTATCTGGAATGTAGGTACAACATTGTTCCCCAAAAAATTCACATACACCCCCTTTCTCTGCCAACAGCATATCTAATGCAATTCTATTCTGCAATGCTGTTAATGATGTTGCTTTCAGTTGCTCTGCCAAACCTTCGATAGCATCTCTAGTATAATTAACAAATCTCTGCTGATTGTAGTAAATGTAATTAATCCAATCTACATTTTTGTTAACTGTTGGCCATAGGAAAATGGACTCAAACCCTGCAGCAATTTGGTTCCTAGCCTTGAACTCGTCTGGCACCCCTCTGGGGACCCCTATTGCATCAATATATACATATGGGTCCAAACTCCCTTTTGGTGCCTCCCTTTTATTCCGGTGTACCTTTTTATCCACCAAAATTTTAAAGGACTCATAGGGCAATATAATGACATGTTCTATCATCCAGACAGGGGCACACAACCCTTTCCATTCTGGTGGCAATGATGATTCTGCTTTGTTGGGTTCACAAGTCCACCAAGTATCTTCTAACTGCCATTTTGTTCCTAGGCTTAACCCTTTATCATTGGTTATCTCCACTATTTCTCCACAATACTTGATCATTGGATGGTTACTGGGGGCAGATCTATTATAGCACGTAAGATTGCTGGCTGTAGCAAATGCACGCTGTGGCGTGCCTGGTACCTTCATACGGACTCTCTCTGTAGTACAGTTCCGTGGTTGATTCACACTTATCATACTTTGTATCATACATTCTAATTCAGACCCACTCGCCACTACTGGTACCAGAGCAATCTGCGGTCTGGCCGCTGCACACACAATACAGTCAGACACATTCATTTGATTTGCAGTAAAAATTGCCAAAGTAATCCAAAAAATTAAAAATTCCACCGGTCACTAGAACTATATTACTAATCACGTTCATCTTGTTAATACTGTCCGGTGGGGATGGGTCAGTAGTCTCTTTGTCTATCCTGTCATTGCTATTCAATGGAGGTCGTTCAGTCATTGTCATTCCAGGACTCTTCTTCTTCTTCTTCTTTAAACATGCTATGGCTCTAACCCAACTTCCCCTATGTAGCCTTTTTAGGTATCTGTTCCCCCTTTTTTATCTCCTTTTCACCATGGTTCAAGATAAAGAACTACACCTGTGCCTTAGGAAGAATCCTCTAATATCTTCCCACAGCCTTTGAGATCGTGGTCGCACTGAGGTTCAAGCAAATGTTCCCGTCGCCTCAGGATCTCAAATTTCCGCCCCTCTTTACCCCGTGGTGCTAACTATCAAGAACAGATTGTATCTGGCTACTGTTTTAAAAGGAAATGACCGCTAAGCTTTCTTCTTGAGCAAGATTCAAACAACATTTCTTTTGTTTCAAAAGCCACCGAAGCTTCATGTGAGTGTTCGTAGCAAGCTGTGGCTCTGGATCTTTTAATTAATCTGGATCCGGAGGGCCCATGTGCGCCCTCTTGCAATGGCTTAAATGTTCCCATGTGGTTTTATTCTAATTTTAGCCACTATCCCTCCTGTTGACACATGTAAGACTCATGTGTCATCACCAGTGCAGTTTCTAGGCTAAAATGCACCCAGGGCGAGGGTGTAAAAATTGCGCCCCCCCCCCCCCCTAGGTTAGATAGGTAGGTGCCTCTCAGTATAGGTTAGATTAGGTAAGTGCCCCCTAGTATAGGCTAGATTAGACAGGTGCCCCCCAGAATAGGTTAGATTAGGTAGCTGCCCCCCAGTATAGGTTAGATAAGGTAGCTGCCCCCCCAGTATAGGTTAGGTAGGTGCCCCCCAGTATAGGTTAGGTAGGTGCCCCCCAGTATAGGTTAGATAGGTAGCTGCCCCCCAGTATAGGTTAGATTAGGTAGCTGCCCCCCAGTATAGGTTAGATTAGGTAGCTGCCCCCCCAGTGTTGGTTATATTAGGTAGCTGCCCCCCAGTGTAGGTTAGATAGGTAGCTGCCCCCCAGTGTAGGTTAGATAGGTAGCTGCCCCCCAGCGTAGGTTAGATTAGGTAGGTGCCCCCCAGTGTAGGTTAGATAGGTAGCTGCCCCCCAGCGTAGGTTAGATTAGGTAGCTGCCCCCAGTATAGGTTAGATAGGTAGCTGCCCCCCAGCGTAGGTTAGATTAGGTAGCTGCCCCCAGTATAGGTTAGATAGGTAGCTGCCCCCCAGTGTAGGTTAGATTAGGTAGGTGCCCCCCAGTGTAGGTTAGATAGGTAGGTGCCCCCCAGCGTAGGTTAGATTAGCAGCTGCCCCCCAGCGTAGGTTAGATTAGGTAGGTGCCCCCAGAATAGGTTAGATAGGTAGCTGCCCCCCAGTATAGGTTAGATTAGGTAGCTGCCCCCCAGTGTAGGTTAGATAGGTAGCTGCCCCCCCAGTGTTGGTTATATTAGGTAGCTGCCCCCCAGTGTAGGTTAGATAGGTAGCTGCCCCCCAGTGTAGGTTAGATAGGTAGCTGCCCCCCAGCGTAGGTTAGATTAGGTAGGTGCCCCCCAGTGTAGGTTAGATAGGTAGCTGCCCCCCAGCGTAGGTTAGATTAGGTAGCTGCCCCCAGTATAGGTTAGATAGGTAGCTGCCCCCCAGCGTAGGTTAGATTAGGTAGCTGCCCCCAGTATAGGTTAGATAGGTAGCTGCCCCCCAGTGTAGGTTAGATTAGGTAGGTGCCCCCCAGTGTAGGTTAGATAGGTAGGTGCCCCCCAGCGTAGGTTAGATTAGCAGCTGCCCCCCAGCGTAGGTTAGATTAGGTAGGTGCCCCCAGAATAGGTTAGATAGGTAGCTGCCCCCCAGTATAGGTTAGATTAGGTAGCTGCCCCCCAGTGTAGGTTAGATAGGTAGCTGCCCCCCCAGTGTTGGTTATATTAGGTAGCTGCCCCCCAGCGTAGGTTAGATTAGGTAGATGCCCCCAATAATGGAGGGGGGAGCCGCAGGGAGGGCAGCCCGACCTCTCCCTCCCTCTCCTCTCCCGGGCGCTCTCCGTGCTCCCCCCTCAGATGCAGAGTTCGTGAGCAGCAGGGAAGCGCTGTTTACAACTCACCGGCTGCCTGGCTCCAAGCGCTGCTCTCTCGCCGCTGGTCTCCTCTCTCTCTCTGTATACGTACTGATACACGCTGCTTCCTGTAGCCGGAAGCAGCGTGTATCAGTATGTATACAGAGAGGGGAGACCAGCGGCGAGAGAGCAGCGCTTGGAGCCAGGCAGCCGGTGAGTTGTAAACAGCGCTTCCCTGCTGCTCACGAACTCTGCATCTGAGGGGGGAGCACGGAGGGCGCCCGGGAGAGGTCGGGCTGCCCTCCCCGCGGCTCCGGCTCCCCCCTCCATTATAGCGCCCCCCTTCCAACAGCGCCCCGGGCGGCGGCACGCTCCGCACGGGGCAAGAAACGGGGCTGGTCATCACCACAAATAAATTGGACAAAATCAGTCAAAGGAAGGTTAGTAGGTCAGCAGTGTACAAAGCGACCTGTAGGTAAAGTCTTAGACTGTAAGTCAGCAGAGGGAGTTGTAGTTGCATATGTCAGGACTGCCAAGTCGTTGCCACGGGAGATGAGGGGACTGGGATGTTGCACACATGTGAATGGCCAGTGTTGTGGGAGCCCGGAGAACATCCATGGTCTGTGGGACGGGTGGGCTCCTCAGTTGCTGACACCTAACCCTGCGGACGCCACTAAGCCGCAGACGTATGCATGATGGGAAAGCATACAGGCTGGTAGTGAAAACAGTGGGGGACGGGATCCCATATAACAGGGTGGCGTAGGGTAAGTGATAAACACACAGCTTGAGCAAAGACGCAGATAGAAGCTTATCTATTCTACGATGTTCTTCAGCTCACTACTGTAAGACCTGTTGGTGTATTCCCTCCTGTGCACATAAAACTGATCCACAGGGATTTGTCAATTGCCCTGGGACAAGTCACTGCGCACATGCGGACGGGAAAAAAAACATCCTTTGGTCAGTAAACAACAAAGAAAACAAAAGTACAGGGCCAGGGTGGTGCAGCAGTTTTGGACAATAAAGAGTAGATGCCCAAGCAAACTGGCTGTGCAGCATAGGCGGGGGGGGGGGGGGGGGGATGGATGGATGGAGCTGGTAGGATTGGGCTGGTGGGGGTGGGGTTGGGCTCTTGGCAGAGAACTACAATCATGCATCCCTCTCTGCAGTCCGCCATTAGACAAGGCATTGTGGTCAAAATATCTCTATCAAAGTCATTTTACTGAACTTCTTCTAACATACCCACAATTTATAAAAATTTAATCAGATGTCAATCAAAACAGTCAATCAGTCGATGACAATGACCCACATACTACAGCAATACAGCAATCAATTGTTCCCAGAAACAAAAACAAAAATCATCATATTTACTCTTATAATTGAAAGTAATATTTGCGGGGTTTCTCTTTTTCTTTTTTTTTTTTTTTTTTTTTTTTATTTATCCCGCACTCTGGGTTTCATAAAATATATATACATTAACTTCTTGCAAACAAACCTTTCATCTTGCTGCATGCATTCTCTCAAATCACTCCGTTCTGCTCCAACACACATCTAGGCTGGGACTAGTAGTCCATGAAGCCTCTTGCCCCCTCCTCAGAAATGTGGGCGTAACTCATACCTTCTCACAGATTCCAGACAGAAACTCCACTCAAATTTCACAGAATTCAACAGTACAAACACATCCCAACTAGCATTCACAACAGACAACTGCAACAGTTAAAATCACTTTTAAATTTTCAATCTTCAGACGAACATCGGACAAACAGAATATAAAGCTTCTACAAACATTTGTATACTGTGGAAACTTACACAAACAACAAACAGACAGACAAACAGCAGCTCATAACTTGTGGATTTCTCCTATAGCCCCCCTCCTCCTCCTCAGCTGGATACTTCCCCTGGGAGCTCTGGTGATTTAGATTTCAGAGCTCAGAATTCCCAGCTTCACATCTTACACACCACAACGTAACATTCTATTTTCATCAATAAATTCACTTACTCAGTTGCCTTCAACTAGGGCAGAATTAATACCCTTAACCATGCTTTGTCGCTGTTGACCTCGGGCCCTCTGGGGGCAATGCCGGGCCAGGTGATCTTTCGACCCACATTCAAAACATTCTCCGCGTTCTCTGCGACCTTCAAAATCCTTAGATCTGCGCTTTCGTGGGCGTGTGAAATACCCATTATCATTCACATAACAACCATTCTTGTCACTGCAACCATAGACATTTGTAGCAACTTTCTTAACTTTCTTTTCCTTCTTAATCACACATACAGGATGCCGGGCATCTTTTAGAAAATCACTCGGTCCGCAGATTCTATGATCCACAACATATTGTGTGACACACTTGCACAATCCTTCAGTCAAAACCTCACGTACAGCAATCCTACACCGTTCATAAGGGGAATCTGTCGTTTCAGCAGCAGGGGGAGCTATACCTCTATATTTGCTAAAAACCTTCATCACTGTATCCAGTAGCTCATTTATGTCTAATGCATTAATACCATATTCCGCCTCATGTGTCTGGGAGGTCCCATTCACCTTTTGTGGGAGGGGCTGAGTTTGGTTTTGGGGAAGGTCCCGGGGAACTTGGCATACAGTAGATGGTACCTCCTCCAAGTCTTTGTTCTCTATACTTGGCCCCTCCTCATTTATACCTCTAGTAGCCATCTTTGAGCTTCTGTTAAACAATATTACTTTTCGAAAATCACATTACCCTGAACATCTCCTTTAATTTGAGAAACAAGTTTCTTTACAGCTGTCAAAATGCAGATACCCTAAAACCCTATATTTATTCCCCACAGGCTGCGATATTTTACCCAATTTGTTTTTACTTTTTCCTGCGCATAACACATACATCATTAATGGCCATAACTTTGCTTGCACCTTGCCCCATTGATCTATATACAGCACTATGATGTAACACTTCCTGCTGTTTCAATCCCGTTCACTCACTTATTGTTGGATTTACAATGTCCCGCGGTCCCCTCCCGGAATATACTGCCTTCTATGCACAAAGATGTAACAATTCCTGCAATTACAGCGCAAAGATCTTACAATTCCCGCTGAGGCAGAGTGCCTGCACTAAGATGGAAACATTCCTGCCAAGGCACCTCGAGGGCTGCAGCTGAGACCTGGACAACACTCAACGTGATGAACCTCTGTGTGGGCTAATCTCGACTGAAGTACAGAAACAATCTGTGATCTAGATCCACTCCGATATTACTGCCTGTTACGCGGCTGTGTTCTATTACAAAAACGTACAATTCCGCTGAGGCACACAGTAGCTTAGGAAACTGACCACAGATTGTGTCATACAAAACAATATAACAACACATCAAAACCTATACTCTAATTTTGCGCAGCCCTGTGTATGAGAAGTTACAGAAACAAAAAGTAGTACTTACAATTAAGAAGCTTTCAGGACACCCGAGAACTTTGTTTTAGAATCCTAAGCAGGCGATTTCACCGACCTTGGCTGAAGAAGTCTCACGGTTCGAAATAAACCGTACGTCACAAAGACGTGAGCTCCAGTTGCGTTTGGCCACCTGCTTTTTGAAGGAAACGTAGTCCCGGTGGGCTTTCACCAGCTTTTTTTATCAGATTCGCCAGTCGCAAACGCGCTCCTAGGACTCACCTCTCTGTGACTATAGGTTTTCCGGTTCGATGAAGACCAGATGTTAAAGGAAAATAAACTTACTCATGAGACACTCTTCATTCAGTTGCCAAAATGTTAGAAATCTTTATTCACTCAGCTGAGGACCCTTTTATATACCAGCTTTTTATCAGAGCAGAAACAGGCTAGCTGCAGCCTGGCTAGTCACAAAAGGGTGGAGACTTCCTTCACCTGCTGATCTTTATACCCCAGTTAACATGCTAATATATTCCTCCCTCCAAACAGTCTGTAATCCCATGAGTCCAATGAGCAATGTCCAGTTTATTCTTTTGGGTGGGTCTGGTCCTCATCTGTGCCCTTCATAAATGAGGAGAAAGTCAACAGGAAAGAGAAATATTCTGACATCAGTTCCTTGCTTTGTTCCTCTCAAAGTCATATCCACCTCCAGGAAACTGGTTTAGACTGGCCCCTTCAACCTGCTCATTCTGCCTGGCACAGAATGACACTGGGGGGAGGTTTGAAGGTTATTCTGGTCTTTTTACTGTGAAGGAATATAGAAAGCTGTACACAGTGAATGGTTCAAAACATATATTCAGTGTTATCGTGATAACTCCTTGGTTAACTTAAAGTGTCACTCTAACACAATAATCTAATCTTGTGCATGTGAACTATATAGTCACATAGGTTACACAGGATATACATGATATACAGGGTATACATAAAGATTAACAGATTTAATTATAAAATTCTTTCCACAAGACCAGCTTCCAATAGTGTAAGTCCGTTTAATAAAAAGTCCGCAATTAAAAACAACAGCTGGCAGGTTAACAAGTGTGCTACGTCACTCTGAGGCTCCGCCCTACGTGTTTCATTGCTACGCAACCTTATCAGGGGCTATGCAGATTGACGTATGGACCTGAATTTATCGCTGTTACGTGCTCAAGATGCCAGCCGGGATGTTACTCCTTCTTTACATATGCTGACATCACAGATTTGGTAGGTAGGGTCATTGATGCCCAGGTATTAGATTAATGGTAATAAAGAAGTAAACTTTAAAAAATAGTAATGTAAAATCAGAAATATTGGCATATATAAGATATACATTAAAAATACACCAGCGTCAGCACATTTACATATTCATGAATCTGCTGCATAATCTTTATCAATTTATCTCAGCACAGAACCATCTAGTGCAGAAAGAGTGAACTGCAGTACCAATTAGGCTAGGGCTATATCTGGGAGCATTATACCTGGGGACACTAAAGGGGAGCAAAATGCAGGGTACACTAACATTATTACTGTAATCCTTATGTATTTCTATGGCACTGACATATTCTGCAGTTATTTATAGGGTACACTAACTGTCCTTGGGGCTCACAAAGTAATCCCTATCATAGTCTAATGTCCAAACTTATTATTATGTATTTTTATATCGCTCACATCTACTGCAGCACGTTGTAGAGTACATAGTCATGTCACTGACTGTCCTCAGAGGAGCTCACGATCTAATCCCCACCATAGACATGGTCTAATGTCCCACTATATTATTATTATGTATTTATACAGTATAGAACTGACATCTTCTGCAGCACTTTACAGAGTAAAATAATCATGTCACTGACTGTCCTCAGAGGTGCTCACAATCTTATCCCTACCATAGTCATAGTCCAAGGGCAATTTAGGGGGGAACCAATTAACTTATTAGGATTTTTTGGTGAAGGGGGGACTCGATACATCACCAGTTCATATTCTGTGATGCAGTCAATCATATCCTGTGCTACTTTACATGTTCAGGCTCCATTAAGACCCTGGAGGGGCGATTGGAGAAAGTGGAATTTGGACGGCGAAAAGTACAAATCTGGCCCTGACTGAGCTGGCAGTGGTGTTATTCCTTCCCTATTCATCCCACTCCTGGTTGGTGAGTATCTTTTCCCTTTTTCAGCCTCCACCTGCTGCCAGTGTTAATATCCCCTCCCTCTGCCTGGTTCTGAGGAATGGGCAGTAATCTTATGCTAGGTACACATAATGAGATTTTCTTGCAGATTTCCTGCCAGATCGATTATTTCCAACCTGTCCGATCTGATTTCCGTTCAATTGTCCATTCATTTCTATGGAAAATCGATAGGAAATCAGATTGAACAGGTTGGAAATAATCGATCTGGCAGGAGATCTGCCAGAAAATGTCATCTGTGTACCTAGCAATAATCCCTGGTACTAAGTAATTAAACTCACCCCCATATTCTGTGCTGGCTGCCGACCAGTATTTGGCAGTAATCCTCCTGGAAATGGCGCAACAGGAAGACGTTCAGCACTCACCAGGCTGGTGCGGCAGCTGAGATGGAACAGTGGGATGGGAGGAGAGGAGGAGATTAGTGTTAAGAAGAGGATAGGGGTGAGGTTGGTGCTTGGGATAGGAGACGGGGTGGTAAGTGTTAGTAAGAAGAAAGGAGTGAGGTAAGTTTTAGGCAGAGGAGAGGGTGGAAATTATTATTATGCAGAGGAGAGGGGTAGGTTAGTGTTAGACAAGGAAGGGGGGGGGGGGGAATAAGTGTTAGGCATAGGAGAGGGGTAAGATTAGTGTTATGCAGAGGAAGATGTGCAGCACTCACCAGGCTGGTGCGGCAGCTGAGATGGATCAGTGGGAGGAGAGTGGGAGATTAGTGTTAAGAAGAGGATAGGGGTGAGGTTAGTGTTTGGGATAGGAGAGGGGGTGGTAAGTGTTAGGAAGAAGAAAGGAGTGAGGTAGGTTTTAGGCAGAGGAGAGGGTGGAAATTATTATTATGCAGAGGAGAAGGATAGGTTAGTGTTAGGAAAGGAAGGGAGGGGGGGGGATTAGTGTTAGGCATAGGAGAGGGGTAAGGTTAGTGTTAGGCAGAGGAAGATGTACAGCACTCACCAGACTGGTGGGGAAGCTGAGATGACCAGTGGGGTGGGCAGCACTCTCCAGGCAGGTGCAGCAGCTGGGTTTACACAGCAGAAAGATGTGCAACACTCACCAGGCTGGTGCGGCAGGTGAGGTGGCACAAATGGAAGATGGGCAGCACTCACCAGGCTGGTGCGGCAGGTGAGTTGGCACAAATGGAAGATGGGCAGCACTCACCAGGCTGAAGCGCTATTCATGATGATCTGTGGGAAAATAGGAAGTGCTGATCACACTTGGTAAAAAGGACGGGCTAAAAACCTACCAAAAGCTGCTGAACTCAAATAGGAAAGGGTGAGGTTAGTGTTAGGCAGAAGAGAGATGTGAGTCTAGTGTTAAAGCAGTAGGGTCAGCCATACTATACCAGGGGGAAAAAACACATATATATAAGTAGATAAATACTTGAGCTACTTACATAACACATGTATTATACTGTCCACGTTTTGATTTCAGTGAATGTTATATAGTAAATTACGAGAATTCTGTTCCTGGTGGGGGCCATGTCTTTTGCCCACAGTTAAGGCTAACTTGTGATGTCATTTCTGCCCTTTACTTTTTTTTCTTGTCTCCACCAATCGCTGAGTCGCCTCAGCCTTGCTTGTAAACACAAGTGAGTAGGGGATTAGGTTTCAGATAAGCAGCTGGCAGGGAAATAAAGGGAAGAGGAGGAATAGATTATAGATAAAAAGAACCCCCAGCATGCAATTTTTTGGCACGACTACTAAAGGACCAGTGCTCAATGATGATTTTTGATGATTTTTGATAACTCCAAATCATAACAGCAGAGAAAGTTTTGAATGCAGGCTTAGCATCTTTATCACTTAAAGGGAAGGTTCAAGCAAAATAAAAAAATGAGTTTCACTTACCTGGGGCTTCTACCAGCCCCATGCAGCCATCCTGTGCCCTCGTAGTCACTCACTGCTGCTCCAGTCCCCGCTGGCAGCTTGCCGACCTCAGAGGTCGGCGGGCCGCATTGCGTACATTTTTACGCATTCCCGCTAGTGCAGGAACAACACACACATTTTTACGCGTTACTGGTTCAATGCGTACATTTTTACGAATTGAACCAGTAATGCGTAAAAATGTATGTGTTAATGTTCCTGCACAAGTGGGAATGCGTATAAATGTACGCAATGCGTCCCACCGACCTCCGAGGTCCGCAAGCTGCTAGCGTGGGACCGGAGCAGCAGTGAGTAACTACGAGGGCACAGGATGGCTGCATGGGGCTGGTAGAAGCCCCAGGTAAGTGAAACTCATTTTTTTATTTTGCTTGGACATTCCTTTTAATACACTCAGACCAGTTGCTGTTGAAATTTGATTTTTATGGTGACGATACCGCTTTAAGCAGTGGAAAGGGGTGAGGTTAGTGTTAGGCAGGGGGGAGGGGGGAGGTTAGTGTTAGGCAGGGGGGAGGGGTAAGGTTAGTGTTAGACAGAGATGAGGGGTGAGTTTAGTGTTAGGCAGAAGAGAAGGGGGAAGTTAGTGTTAGGCAGAGGGGAGGGATGAGGTTAGATTTAGGCAGATGAGAGGGATGAGGTTAGTGTTAGGCATAGCAGAGGGGTAAGGTTAGTGTTAGGTAGAAGAGAGGGGTGAGGCTAGTGTTACACAGAGACAGGGGTGAGGTTAGTGTTAGGCAGAGGAGAGGGGTGAGATTGGTGTTAGGCAGAGGAGAGGAAGGAGGTTCGTGTTAGGCAGAGGAGAGGGGTGAGATTGGTGTTAGGCAGAGGAGAGGAAGGAGGTTAGTGTTAGGCAGAGGAGAGGGGTAAGGTTAGTGTTAGGTAGAAGAGAGGAGTGAGGCTAGTGTTACACAGAGACAGGGGTGAGGTTAGTGTTAGGCAGAGGAGAGGAAGGAGGTTAGTGTTACGTAGAGGAGAGGAGTAAGGTTAGTGTTAGGCAGAGGAGAGGAAGGAGTTTAGTGTTACGCAGAGGAGAGGAGTAAGGTTAGTGTAAGCCAGAGGAGAGGGATGAGGTTAGTGTTAGTCAGAGGGGAGCGATGAGGTTAGTGTTAGGCATAGGAGAGGGAGGTGGTAAATGTTAGGAAGAAAAAAGGGGCGAGTTTAGTTTCAGGTAGAGGAGAGGGTGGAGAATATTGTTAGGCAGGCATAGGAGAGGGGAAGTTTAGTGTTAGGCAGAAGAGAGGGGTAAAGTTAGTGTTAGGCAGAGGGGAACTGTGAGGTTATTGTATCGTGTGTCGCCACCTTAAGACATAGGAGAAGGAGGTGATAAGTGTTAGGAAGAAGAAAATGGTGAGGTTACTTTTAGGCAGTGGAGAGTGTGGAGATTATTGTTAGGCAGAGGAGAGGGAGGTTAGTAATAGGCATGGGGGGGGGGGGGGGGGGGGGGGTAGTGTTAAGCATAGCAGAGGGGTAAGATTAGTGTTAGGCAACACTCACCAGGCTGGTGCAGAAGCTGAGATGGCACAGTGGAATGGGCAGCACTCACCAAGCTAGTGTGGCAGCTGAGATTACACAGCGTAAAGATGGGCAACACTCACCAGGCTGGTGCGGCAGCTGACATGGCACAACTGGAAGAAAGCACTTACCAGGCTGAAGCTGTATGTACTGATGATCAGTAAGAAAAGAGAAAGGTTAGATCATACTTGGAAAAAAAAAAAAAACTACCAAAAGCTGCTGAACTCAAATAGGAGAGGGGTGAGGTTGGTGTTTGGCATAGGAGAGGGGTGGGGTTAGTGTTAGGCAGAGGAGCAAGGTGAGCTTAGTGTTAGGCAAAAGAGAGCGTTGAGGTGAGTGTTAGGCAGAGGTGAGAGGTAAGATTGGCGATAGGCAGAGGAGAGGCGTGAGGCTAGTGCTAGGTAGAGGAGAGGGGTGAGGATAGTGTTAGGCAGAGGAAAGGGATGAGGTTAGTTTTAGGCAGTAGAGAGGGGTGACAATAGTGTTAGGCAGAGGAGAGGAATGAGGTTTGTCTTAGGCAAAGGAGAGAGGTGAGGTTAGCGTTAGGCAAAGGAGAGGAGTGAAGTTAGTGTTAGGCAGAGGAGAGGGGTGAGTTTAGTGCTAAGCAGAAGAGAGGGGTGACATTAGTGTTGGGCAGAAGAGAGGAGTGAGGTTTGTGTTAGGCAGAGGAGAAGGCTTAGATAAGTATTAGGCATAGGAAAGATGTGAGACTAGTGTACAGCAGAGGAGAGGGGTAAACTTAGAGTAAGGCAGAGTAGAGGGGTGAGGTTAGTATGAAGTAGAGTAGTAGGGTGAGGTTAGTGTTAGGCAGATAAGAGGGGTGAGATTAGTGTTAGGCAGAGGAAGATGTGCAGCACTCACCAGGCTGGTGCAGCAGCTGAGTGCAGCAGCTGAGATGGCACGATTGGAAGATGGGCAGCAATCACCAGGGTGATCATGATATTCTGTGGGAAAGTAGGAAGGTCAGATCACACTTGGAAGAAAAAGGCGCCCCAAAAACCTACCAAAAGCTTCCGAACTCAAATAGGAGAGGGGCGAGATTAGTGTTAGGCAGAGGAGAGTGGTGAGGTTAGTGTTAGGCAGAGGAGAGTGGTGAGGTTAGCGTTAGGCAGAGGGGAGGGGTGAGGTTAGTGTTAGGTAGAGGAGAGTGGTGAGGTTAGCGTTAGGCAGAGGAGAGGGGTGAGGTTAGTTTTAGGCAGAGGAGAGGGGTGAGGTTAGTGTTAGGTAGAGGAGAGTGGTGAGCTTAGTGTTCGGCAGAAGAGAAGGGCGAGGTTAGTGTTAGGCAGAGGAGAGGGGTGAGGTTAGTGTTAGGTAGAGGAGAGGGAGAAGTTAGTGTTACAATGCAATGTGATACAATGGTCAGATGTTTCAAAGGTGACACTCAATCTGTAAAACTGATACTGATTCTTGAATTGAAAAAAACATAAAAATAGTATGGTCCATGACTCAAAGGGAGAACAGTATTTTACACCGCTGGGCATTTGAGCCATCATTCGGCTCACTCTGTGCCCAGCAGCGTACACATACATTCGCATGGGGGGGGGGGTTGGGATGACAGCCAGGGTTTCCATCGTGCTTTTCAGAAGTCGCAATATCGCACAGTTACCACCAACATCTGATCAACCACATCAGCCTGAGATTTCAATCCAAACATTCAAACAATTTTTATCCTATTTGATTGTCACATGGACCACCTAATCGACAGATGTATGGCCATCTTTAGTGTGCGGCAGAGGCGAAGGTAAGATCAATGTAAAGGCGACCACCAGAGTATCGCCCGCTCCTACCTAGTAGGACAACTCAATACAATATCATATTTTGACGCATACTGCTATCGTGTTCTCCTACCTGTTAGGACAAGCTGACAACGTAGCATAAATTCATAATACACCTCCATCTCCAGGTTCCCTCCTACCTTGGTTCTATTGTGAGTAGAGTTCCAAACTCCTGCCCTGAGCTGCACTCTCCCTCCAGCCTCACCATGCTTCAGCATTCAGGAGAATCCAGGAGAGATCTAGTGGGCATGGCCAAAACCAGCATGCTAGTTGTTTGGGGCAGGATCTTGTGTGGCTTATGTGGGGGTGGCTATGATAATAGCCGATGGGTGTGATCACAGGAAGCCGGCGCCATTTTGAATTCACCTTCTCACGTGTTACCTGCAGTCTGGTGTATGTCTGCGCCCCCTGGTGGGCATCAAGGTATTTTGCCAGGCCTCTGTAGTTGCTAGACCCGCTCTGCACTGCAGCCGCCCACCCTGCTTAGGATTTGCACAGCTGCAGATAACAGTGGCCACAGGGAGTTTGGATGCCCGAGTCTGGCACATGTCACACGTGATTAGTAGCCGAGCCCGCTGTCTCTCAAGCATATCCCCGCCCTTTTACAGCTTATCAGCAGCATGGGACACTGCTAGTCAGGGAACAGTGAAGGGGAGGGAGATCGCCCTGTAAGCAGGAATAAGCCTGGGACATGAATGACAGTGATCCAGCTACACGGAGCAGGCAGCGTCTGCTTAGCTGGGCTGGAATGTCAGGCATGTCTCCTCGGGTCTAGCCCTCGCTATGTGGCTGATGATTACTTCATCCTGCGATATAAGAGGATGGGAGAAAGTGGGCACAGTGTGGGGGATGGATGCCAGCTTTGCTCCTCTACCAGTACTGTGTAGTCTGCAGGGCCAGATTTAGGCCAAGGCCACCTAGGCCATGGCCTAGGGCACCACAGGAGGAAGGGCACCAAAGCAGCAGGCTAAACTGGTGTAACATTTTGCAAGCTTGCAAATGCTGCAATGCAGGGTGATCAGGCAAGCGCCTGACCACGGTACTCTGCTGCTAGCTTCCTGTGCAGTAGCCACCTTGCTCTGTGCACGTTTGCATTGTAGCTGACGGCGATGGACTTGAACAGCTTTGGAGATGGAAAGGAAGATGAAGCTTCTGCACCGGAGACGAGCTGAGAAATGAGTGACACAGATGGCTGCTGCAGTGTGAAGGCAAGCTGGCTACCTATACTAAAAGGGGTGGGGGGGAGGAGGGATTAACCACTTCAGCCTTCAGTCGTTTTCACTTTATGCATCCGAGCAATGTTCACCTCCCATTCATTAGCCTATAACTTTATCACTACTTATCACAATGAACTGATCTATATCTTGTTTTTTTCCGCCACCAATTAAGCTTTCTTTGGGGGGTACATTTTGCTAAGAGACACTTTACTGTAAATGCATTTTAACAGGAAGAATAAGAAAAAACGGAAAAAAATCATTATTTTTCAGCTTTCAGCCATTATAGTTTTAAATTAATACATGCCTCCATAATTAAAACTCACGTATTGTATTTGCCCATATGTCCCGGTTATTACACCGTTAAAATTATGTCCCTATAACAATGTATGGCGACAATATTTTATTTGGAAATAAAGGTGCATTTTTTCCATTTTGCATCTATCACTATTTACAAGTTTAGAATAAAAAAAAATATAGAAATATTTCATCTTTACATTGATATTTAAAAAGTTTAGACCCTTAGGTAAATATTTACATGTTTTTTTTTATTATTGTAATGTTTTTTTTTTATTTTAAACATTTTATTTGGGTATTTTTTGGGAGGGTGGTATGTAAACAGTAGTTTTATAATGTAAATGTGTGTTGAGTTTTATTTTTTTTAGTTGTAGTTTTACTTTTTGGCCACAAGATGGCGGCCATGAGTTTGTTTACATGACGTCACTCTAAGCGTAACATACGCTTAGAGGGACGCATGGGGGACGCAACAGCCAGAAAAAGCGGAGCTTCTGAGAAAAGCTGTCGCTTTTTCTGCGGGGGAGAGGAATCAGTGATCGGGCACCATAGCACGATTCACTGATACGTGGGCTAACGATCCGCGGCCGGGAGCGCGTGTGCACGCACGCGATGAGCCGCGGGAGCGCGCGGACGCGCACATGGCCTCCTGGGCATAGCTAGTACGTCCAGGAGGCCAAAGGTAGTGAAGGGAGTCTTTTGGCTACCTATACTGGAAGGAAGGGGGAGTAATCTGGTTACATACACTAGAGGGAAGGGGGTGGGGTCATCTGCTACCTATAGTACAGGGAAAGGGGGGAGGAGTCATCTGGCTACCTATACTGGGGGGGGTCATCAGGCTACCTACACTAGTGGGAGGGGTCATCTTGCTACCTATACTGAAGGGGGACGGCTGGTGACAGTGGCCTAGGGTGGTAAAGAGTACAAATCCAACCCTGCTAACCCTACAGATCCCCCTCCTTCACCCGCCGCTATTTTATCAGGAAAGTCCCGCGTCGAAATCTACAGTAATAGCTGAGTCTTTAATTGGCACTGATGGTAGCGCCCACATGGTACGGCGTTTATTGTGCCCAAATATACATGATCCTCAGGACCATCCAGAGGCTTTCTTCCTTCTCTTAAAGGGAACCTAAAGCAAAATGACAAAAAAGAGTTTCAAATACCTGGGTCTTTTACCAGCCCCCTGCAGCCGCCCTGTGTATGCGCCATCCTGGAACGATGTTCCTGTTCCCCGCTGCGGCTAGGTTCTCTGCACCTGCGCAGCCCTGGCCATGTGCGTCCTCACTTGCACTGCCCTTGCCATCCAGCGCATGCAAAGTATTTCTCTTTCTACACATGTGCAGGACGTCAGTGAGAGCGAGGACATGCGCATCGTGGTCTGCGCAGGTGCAGTGGCTCGAAAAAGGAACTTAGGCGCGACGGGGGACCGGAGCATCATTCCAGGATGGAGCGGGCACAGGGTGGCGGGTAGAAGTCCCAGGTGAGTAAAACGTTTTTGTCATTTTTCTTTAGGTTCCCTATAAGGTCTATCTTTGGCAATTTTTTTGGTACTTTTTCCGTTAGCCGGGCGCAACCGCTAAGTGGCGTTAATTACTATTCCCTCTCCAGGCCACCATGGATAGTAGGGAAAGATGTAACTCCAGCGATTGCTGGCAGCAGAGTTACATCTATCCCTACTATCCATGGGGGCCTGGAGGGGGAATAGTAATTATTAACGCCACCTCAGATATCGCTATCTTTCATTACTATCCATGGCGGCCTGGAGGGGGAATATTAATTAGCGCCGCCTAGCGGTTGCGCCCGGCTAACGGAAAAGTAAAATTTTTTTCTCGGGAAGCCGCGCCCCAAACCCGTTTGAAACCCTGCCCTAAACCACGTGAAGCTCCGCCCCCAAACCCACGCGCAGCCTCGCCATCGGCAACGTGGCAGATTACTCCTTGGAAGCTCCGCCCCCAAACCCGCGCGAAGACCCACCCCAACCCGTGCATAGCTCCGCCCACCGGCAACATCATAATATAGCAGTACCTGTCCTCTGTGGACAGTCCGTCCCGGAAAGCAGAAGAGGCAGACGTGCTTATGCTGTCCTGCACTTCGCAGGAATAGTGACACCAGAGAGAAGCAGGCAGGGACCAAGCTCCGCCCACTCAGGGGCGCCTGTACAGGAGTAACGGGGAATCATCAGATGCTCCTATGCCTGCCAAGGAGACCGCATTTATTATGTCTCGAGCTCCCCCTTGTGGCCTATAGTGAAATATCCTCACTGAAAATAATGATCGTGGATGGATGGAAGACAGCAGCTAGTTCACTGGGAGGATTATGGGAGCAGGGCAGCTGCATACAGAGCTGTATAGTAGAGATGGGAAGTCCGGATCTTTTCAATGATTCGGATGATTCGGATCATTGAAAAGATCCGGATCTTTGATCCGAATCTCGAATCATTTTTACTAGTGATGGGAATTCTGGCTCTTCTCAGAGAATCGGCTCTTCTGAATTGGCTCCCATTAAAGAGTCGGCTCTTACGGCTCTCAATCGGCTCTTCATTAAATATCGCTAGACACCACTCAGAATCGGAGTAAAATTCCAACCCCCATCTCCATGACAACTCCAGACTGCTTCTCTGACTGGGGCAATCCCTCATGCTACTGCTCTGCTCCGCCCCATACACTCCTACAAGCTGCAAGAGGAGGACTACATCTCCCAGCATGCCTCAGCGCCCTATATTACAGAGCAAAGCAGAGCTGTGTGAGGCGGCTGAGGCATCAGCTCTTTTAAAACTGAGAATCGGCTCTTGTCGTTCGCAGCAAAGAGCCGGCTCGTTCGCGAACGACCCATCACTAATTTTTACTAGGGAAGTATTCGGGGGTGAAATGACTAGCAGGACAGGACTTTCCCTGCAGTGGACAGAGAAGGGGAGGGGGGGTGGACAGACAGAGAAGGGGAGATGGTGGACAGAGAAGGGCAGGGAGTGGACAGAGAAGGGAGGAGGTGGACGAAGAGGGGTGAGCAGAGAGCAGAAATGTTTTTTTTGCACACATTACCCACATGTTGCAATCATATGCTTTAAATATATTTCACCTATATGTGCATCTGTATATTTTGAATGCAAATGTCTCACAGTGAAGGAAAGCATTCCACTTTTCTCACCTTGAACACATCATAAATTTAGGGAGAAGTTAAGTGCAGGCTGTGCAGCTGTTTAGAGCAGAGTGCAGGAGGATCATATTGCACTGCAATCACAGTGCCTGCCCTGTCATTCTAGCCCAGCACGCTGTCTGCAAAGTTACTGAGCTGTGCTTCTGAGCCAAAAGTTGCCCATTTGTTCACTATGCACAAATTCAGTACACAGCCTAAAATGAGCAGCACATTACAGCCAGTACGTGTGCTCTACACATATCTGGCAGTGGCACCCATGTCCCCTCTCTCATCTACCTGTCCCTGCAAGGCTGGCTCCCCTCCAACTGAGCAATCCATCTTCGTTCAGCTTCCAGGATCCCCTCTGCCTGCTGGGAGGGGGGCGTGCCGCTCCTGGCTCCACTCCCTTTGTGATCCGAATCGTTCATTTTGATGATCCAGATGATTCGACTCACAAGAGATTCGGATCAAAGATCCGAATCGTTCATGATCCTGACAACACTACTGTATAGGAACTGGATGCTGCAGATGACAGTCTACCCACTTAGCAGAGTGTATCATACATGGACTAGGGGGCAAATAAATGTATATATTCATAAATATACCCTATAAGAGGTGACTGCTGGGTACATCACTGTGAGTAGAGCAGGGCTGCTCAAAACCTATCCGGATGTTACTCGGATAGTAGCAATCCGGATTTTTCCCAGTAATGCATTGCGGCCTGGGCGGGGGGTTTAATCTTACCTATCATGACGTCTTCTTCGTCCGTCCCTCGTCGCCTCCCAAGATGCGCTCCAATCCGACGTCACGTGACTAAAAACACTTCCTCCTTCCGGGTTGAAGGAGGAAGTGTATAGTCACGTGACGCCGGATTGGAGCGCATCGTGGGAGGCGACGAGGGACGGACGAAGAAGACATCATGATAGGTAAGATTAAACCCCCCACCCAGGCCGCAATGCATTACTGAGAAAAATCCGGATTGCTACTATCCGAGTAGCATCCGGATCGGATTTGAGCAGCCCTGGAGATGAGGGCTTCACCTGAGTATCAAAATTTAAATAGTAACCACAATCAGGAAGCGTAATTTTGCCTTTTTGCGTAATTTTGTTCCAAATTTAGTGGTTAATGGCAAAGCTGCCATACATGCAATCAGCACTTAGGGCTGAAACCCACTAGAGCGATTTTCTGAGCGTTTAGGGAGCAATTCAAACCGCTAGCGATTTCCCTAAACGCTCAGCTAATGTTAACGGATGGGCCAAATTCCACTGGAGCGATTGTGATTACCAAATCGCAAAATGCAGGACATTTTTAGCGTTTCTGCAATGTAAAGTATATAAACGCTGGCCTAATCGCTCATCAAAACCTACACAGAGCGATTTTGCTAGCGTTTTGAAGTTACTGTACTCTGTAAAAAAAAAAAAATTTATTGAAAAGACCAATCAGAATTAAAAACGCTAATCGCTCCACAATCGCTTACACTTTTTAAAACTGCTCTCAAAAACGCTCGTGAAATCACTTACAAAACGTTCATACAAAACGCTAGCGATTAGCGATAGCGTTTTGTAGTGGGTTACAGGCCTAAAATATGTTAAGTGAAATAGTGGTTACAAGTCAAGTTGATTTTTCAGTAAGACCTTGTAGTTTTTCAGAAAATTAATTTTAAAATGCAAAGGAAAAATTGTTTTAAACTGCTATTTTTCTGAGTTTAACCCCCTTACGACCACCTAACGCCAAATGGCGGTCGCAAGATAGCTCCCCCAGGACTGCCTAATGCCGACTGGTGTCCAGTCCTGGGGAGGAGGTCAGCAGGGATCGCGCCCACTGATGAGCGCATACTCGCTTGAGTGACGGAGCTCTGCTCCATCAACAGTCTGCCAGTTAGTGGCCGCTAGCAGACTGTTAGATAGCGAAACCGCCGTCAATTTAAATTGTACAGCTCTGCAATCTACCGCTGCGCTGTACTGGGACAGCCATGTCACTTGCCTGTACCCTGGAATAGGAAGGAAAAGGATCGCATGGGCTGATGCCTATGAGAGACGATTAAGCTGATTGGACATCGGGGAAGAAACAGGGCTGGATTGAGGCCAAGGCCACCTAGGCCATGGTCTAGTGCACCACAGGAGCAAGGGCACCAAAGCAGCAGGCTAAACTGGTGCATCATTTGCAAGCTTGCAAATGCTGCAGTGTAGGGAGAGCAGGTGAGCGCCTGACCGCGGTACTCTGCTGCCAGCCGCCTGTGCAGCAGCCACCTTGCTCTCTGCATGTTTGCATTGTGGCCGGTGGCTATGGACTTGGGCAGTATTGCAGAGTTACAAGAGGATGATGTAGAATAGCAGCTGATAGTCGTTCACATCTCCACTTGTCTCCAGCATAGAAGCTTCCTCTTCCCGTCTGACTTGCTGGTAACATGCCGGCAAGTCACAAATGAAAGATACTGGTTGGAGGGACAGATGTACAGCAGCGGCTGATGGAGACAGAGGGGAAGAGGAAGCTTCTGCGCTGGAGAAGAGCGGAGAGGTGACACTGATGGCTACTGCGGTGTGGAGGCGAGCTGGCTACCTATACTGAAAGGTGGGAGAGGGAAAGGGAGGATTAAGGGAGTCACCTAGCTACCTATACTTGAGGGGGAGGGGTCATCAGGCTACCTATACTAGAGGGAAAGGGGGAGGGGTCATCTGGCTACGTATACTGAAGGGGGAGGCTGGTGACAGTGGCCTTGGGCGGTAAAAAGTACAAATCCGGCTCTTGTAGTCTGTGGAAGGGATTTGTAAAGGCAGAGTGTATAATTTGAAGTGCATTAAATAACTACAGTATTGCCAGGACAATAGCCTATTTGCACTATTTTATGTATACTGTATAATAATATACATGTATATAATAAAACTTTCTCTTGCTCTCTTTGCCCTCTTTCAACACCCTCTCTTTAGTGTTCTCTCGCTTTCTCTGCCCCAATTGTGAATTGTCTGCCTGTGCCCATTTGCACACACATCTCACCCTTCCACTTGTGCAGTGCCAAACTAATTTAGCAGCACCATAGGGGAGCAGCACACAGAGCTGAGTGCTTACAGGAAGGAGGGTGCATTACAGAGGAGCATATACTAGGAGGGGAACATTGTAATCAGTGGCTCTATAAGGCTAGGGCTATATCTGGGAGTATTATACCTGGGGACACTAAAGGGGAGCTAAATGCAGGGTGCACTAACATTATTACTGTAATCCTTATGTATTTATATGGCACTGACTGACTGCAGTTATTTATAGGGTACACTAATTACTGTCCTTGGAGCTCACAAAGTAATCCCTATCATAGTCTAATGTCCAAACTTATTATTATGTATTTTTATATCGCTCACATCTACTGCAGCACGTTGTAGAGTTCATAGTCATGTCACTGACTGTCCTCAGAGGAGCTCACAATCTAATCCCTACCATAGACATGGTCTAATGTCCCACTATATTATTATTATGTATTTATACAGTATAGCACTGACATCTTCTGCAGCACTTTTCAGAGTAAAATAATCATGTCACTGACTGTCCTCAGAGGTGCTCACAATCTAATCCCTACCATAGTCATAGTCCAAGGACAATTTAGGGGGGAGCCAATTAACTTACTAGGATTTTTTGGTGAAGGGGGGACTCGATACATCACCAGTTCATATTCTGTGATGCAGTCAATCATATCCTGTGCTACTTTACATGTTCGGGCTCCATTAAGACCCTGGAGGGGCGATTGGAGAAAGTGGAATTTGGACGGAGAAAAGTACAAATCTGGCCCTGACTGAGCTGGCAGTGGTGTTATTTCCTTCCCTATTCTTCCCACTCCTGGTTGGTGAGTATCTTTTCCCTTTTTCAGCCTCCACCTGCTGCCAGTGTTAATATCCCCTCCCTCTGCCTGGTTCTGGGGAATGGGCAGTAATCTTATGCTAGGTACACATAATGAGATTTTCTTGCAGATTTCCTGCCAGATCGATTATTTCCAACCTGTCCGATCTGATTTCCGTTCGATTCTCCATTCATTTCTATCGAAAATCAATAGGAAATCAGATTGAACAGGTTGGAAATAATCGATCTGGCAGGAAATCTGCCAGAAAATGTCATCTGTGTACCTAGCATTAATCCTTGGCACTAAGTAATTAAAAGCACCCCCATATTCTGTGCTGGCTGCCGACCAGTATTTGGCAGTAATCCTCCTGGTCGTCCACCTCCTGCCTGGCACTAAGTAATTAAACCTACCCCCGTGGTTGGTAGAATGATCTACTCTCTGCTGGCTGCCGACGAGTATCTGGCTGTAATCCTCCTCTGGTCAACAAAAATGTTTTGTCCAACTCCTGGCTGTCAGTGATGTCCAGTATGCTTTTTGACAGAAATCTTTGCCCCTGTGGAACTTTTACACTACATGCAATTGCGATTTTGATGACATTTTTTAAGCAATTCCGATTTTTAGTGTGATTTAGAGTTCTTTTACATTACATGCAATTTTATATGCAATTCCGATTTTTGATTCCATTAAAAAACATTCTGCATGCTGCCTTTCTCTTCTTGTGTTGCTAGCATCCAGTGAAAATCGGAAATTGCAATGTGCAGTACAAAACAAGACTAAGGGCTCTTTTATACTACTTGCAAATCTAGTTTCTGATTTTACATGCGTTTCCGCTTGGTGGTATTTAAAAAAAAAAAGTTCTCCATGCTGCGTTTTTTTCTTTTTCTCAAAAATGAGCCACTCAATCAAATAAAACTGACACCATGATAAGTGCCTAAATGGATGAAACCAAATGAACATGCAAAAAAAGGCATCCATATAGAAATTGTAATAAAACTCAAAACCTGTAGCCAGTATATAGATAAAATATAACTTTATTGGTGCCAAAAAAACAGATAAAAACAATTAAAAACCAATACAGCATTTGGGGGATCTGGCCCAAATGACCATGAATCACAATATAATATTCATAACTGAGTACATGAACAGGTAATGATTCACAATTGCACAATTAAGTACAACAAAAACTGCTGCCTCAATAGCATGTTTGTTTTTTTATGTATTTATATATTGCATATGTTAGGGTCTACATCAATGAATGGAAGCACTAATTGTATAAGGTTTTTTCACAGCCTTGTTTAAGCTTATTATAACCCTGTATTTCTAGATTATTGATGGCTATATATCATCATTTTCTCTAATTCATTATTTTCTTTTTGATTTCATATATAGATTGACTCTCTACCGGCACAAGACACTTTATCATCAATATCATCGAATGCCCATTGCTGAAAACAAGCACCATACACTGTATGAAGATATTTTTATTCAATTTGAAGATATCATCAAGATGGACAGGGATCTATTGCCTGCCCACACACTGCAGACAGATAGATGCACCAGTGTGGCGAGGAAGAGGAGCTCGCGGTGAGGTCACTGGAGGAGGCCAGGAGTCGTGCCGGCGGACAGGTGAGCCTTTTTATCACTTGTTTCTTAAAAGGCAAAAAACACTGCTTAGGTTCCTTTAATGCATATTGTGTTTTATACTCTTTAATGCAAAAACATTGTTAAAAACTAGAGAAATAGGGGATGCTGTTTGTCAATGTTAAATATGGATATGGGGGCTGTGTGTTTATAGGGAGGTGGGCTGCTGCATGTTAGGGGAGGTTATACACAGAAGTGGGGCTGCACATGGAAGGTTAGTCAAAAGAAAGTTGGGTTAGATGAGGACAAAGTATGAATTTGGCATCTTGTCACCCTGGCAACCATTACAAGCCGCTTTCCACTGCAAGGATGAAAAACTGATCTGGGTAAAAACTGATCCATCCAACAAACGGATCTGTTTTATTGGGCATCAGTTTCTCATCCGTGACTTCTGTTCCGTTGATGCATTAGTAAATTCAGAATTATTGTAGATTCCCTATATTTGTGGTTCAATCAGCAGAACGGACTGAACAGATCCTTTTCAAACAGACTGAGGATCTGTTCGCATCCGTTGCGATACGTTCTGGAAACGGACCGTTTTTATGGACAGTGTGCACCGGCCTTTAGGATTTAGTCCATGCCTTCATTTTTCTGCCTGTTATGAGACACTAAGGGCCTGATTCACAAAGCGGTGATAACTCAGTTATCACGCCTAAAAGACTTTAGGCATGATAACCTTTGCACCACACTGGTGAAAAGCCAGTTTAGGCGTGATAAGTTTAGGTGTGATAAGTTTAGGTGTGATAAGTTTAGGCATGCTAAGTTTAGATAAGTGTAGATAGCGTGCAAAGTCCCGCACGCAAAGCAGCGCCATTAAACTCTATGCGAAGTGCACCAGACTTTGCTAGCGCAAAACTTTTGATCAGCTGTGCACTGCGGTGCTAACGCAGTTGGCGCTTAAACTTATCATGCCTAAACTTATCACACCTAAACTTATCATGCCTAAACTTATCACACCTAAACTTATCACACCTAAACTTATCATGCCTAAACTGAGTTTAGGCGTGATAAAGGGCTTTTCACCAGCGTGCTAACACTTTGCACCGCTTTGTGAATCAAGCCCTAAGGCCGGTTTCACACTGCATATTGGCGGTTGCCAGGCGTTCTGGGTACTGCGCCATCCAAAACAGGCCTTCAGGGATTTCCGTGTTAATGCACGATAATCCCCATCTGGCAGCAGGCCAACCAGGAAGTGACCCACTCTAGCGATCACTTCCTTTGGCCAAATAGATGACACGCGCAGAAGTGTACTTCAAAAATACCCATATGTGTGACGCAGAAAACTTGTGGCAGTCATTTTAAAAAACATGCGTCGCCATAGATTTACATGACTTCCGGTCCACTGCAGGTCGTCGCACGGTAACGTAGGTATGCGCTTGCATTAGATTCACAACTTTCAGCATGCCACTCTGTACCGCATTCTGCGTGATATCCCGCCTAGACTTTCATTAGCATATTTGTAAGGTGCAGCAAAAATGCCTCACCGCACCAGTGTGAAAAAGGCCCTAAAGGTTGCCATGCAGCTAGTGATTTGGCTATACGATCGACCATCTGATTTGATTATTTAATCAAAGAGAGATATCATGTCAAAGAGAGATACCATATCATGGAGAGATATCATGTCAAATCGATCATCTTAGTCGATAGAGCAGGATGCAAGATATCAGTCGATTGGACAGGAATCTGTTACTGTTCACATACCATTCGATTGACTCTGAATCGATTTTTGCATTCAGAACATGGAGGCACAACATTGGTCAGATTGTTTTGTGAAAGTGAATCGTAATGGACTTCGCTTTTACTGTATGGGCTACTAGCCCATCCATTTTCGATCAACCACACTGAAGTTGATCTCCCAATAAAATCAATCGCTTTGTCGATTGAATCAGAATTCGCTAGATGTACGGTCACCCAAAGGCGTATTTTTCACAAGCAGCTGAAGGCAGTGAATTCACCGCCTGTCAGCTGCTTCCATGCTCCAGCCGGTTGCTTGCTAGCACTTGGCACAGGCAGCGCCCTGATGTAGTTACCTCTGAGCACGACGCTTGCCGCGCTTAGACGCAACATGAGACAGTTTACTGCTGCTGTTTGTAAAACATGATGTCCGGTGTTACCGACCGCTTCCACTCAGCTGCATGTAATTACAGCTGAATGGCGCTTGTGGCCGGCATCCGTGGATAAGAGGCCATTAGGCTGGGAGCATACTTGTCTGTCATTTTTCTATGCACGATTATTAGGATGCATTTTATGCACACCATGGCCTCAATTCACTAAGCTTTATCAAACACGTTATCAAACATTTGATAATTTACCTCATGGGTAAAATCTAATTTTGAATTCACAAAGCTGTTATAGATATATTGAACGTTTTATCAATAAAGCATTAGATAAATATATAACACCTTATTGAATTCAAAATTAGATTTTACCCATGAGGTAAATTATCAAACGTTTGATAAAGTGTTTGATAAAGCTTAGTGAATTGAGGCCCATGTGTGTCTGTATGTGGGTAAACGCGTGTGCTTTTTCACAGAGGCTAATGTAATTGATGGAGAAAATGCACACAGTGCTACACTGCTATCATTTTTTTTCTGCATGTGAAAATGCATTCAAGTGTGGACTAGCCGGCGACGGAAGCGTGATCATGTGCGCGGCTAGGGCCATGCAGGCGCAGTGGCCATCGACTGGCCTAGTTGCCAAAATCAAGGAGGTGTGGGCACAGGGCGGCTGCAGGGGGCTGGTAGAAGCTCCAAATAAGTGAAACTATAAGGTGCCCATTAGCAGTACAATATTTTCCTCAGATGCAATCATTCCATCAGATTTGCGGGACTGAAAGTTTTCATAAGGTAATTATCAATGGACTACATAAACTGGAAGATTCTGGCACTTTCTCTCTTCAGATATGCTTGCAAAATCCAACATTCTGGTGGACAAATTTTTTTATTTTAATTGCTTGGTGAAATGTGCCTTCTTAAAACAGAAGGAAACTTGCAATAATTCAGCTATAAGTGAGCATTTGTGCTTACCCACAATGCACCACTACTGAATATGCAAATTATCTCTTTGCCCTTGTAAGCCAAGCTAGCATCCAGAACCGCTGGTGTATAGAAAGCCTATAGCTTTAAATATTACACAGCCACATTAACCCCACATGTAGACAGCCTGTTTCTGACTTTTGGTCCTCATCAGTACATGGCAGGGATTGATATGGATGTATGGGGATAAGGATGGACCAGTACAACAGAGTAATCAAACAGTTCGGAGTGACCCAAACCACTAGGAATGTATAGGGGGATAAAAGAGACTAAATAGCCCTCCTACTAATAATCAATGCTTGGTGAAATTTGTCTTCTTAAAACAGAAGGGAACATGCAATAATTCAGCTATAAGTGAACATTCCTAGTGGTTTGGGTCATTCTGAGCTGCTTGGTTACTCTGTATAATTTTAATTGACAATAGAATTGTTTCACATCGATTTTCACCACACAGTGCATGGTTTTCTTTCTGTACGTTTCCATCATAAAAATGTGATCGAATTATTGCATCTGACGAAAATATTGTACAGTTAATGGGCATTTTTGGGCAGTTCTATTTTTTTCTGAAGGGCCTTTCACACTGGTGCGGTGTGGCATTTTTCCGCAGCCTAACGCTAGAGCAATGAAAATCTATGGGGCATATCGCACTCTACGCTATTCAGTGCTCCAAAAGTGTCTAATCTAACGCAATCGCATGCCTACGTTACCGTGCGACTCCTGCGGCGACTAATGTGGTAATCCCCAAAGGCCTGTTTTGTGTGGACCGCGGACCACACCGCTACTGCCAGTGAGCAGTGTGAAACCAGCCTAAAGGGTAAGACCTGAATGTACTTCTTGAGAGCGATTGGAGGTGGAGGGTGATGGAGTTAGCTTGTACTTGTAATAAGGCAGTGCTTCCCAGACTTTTTCCTAATTAGTGGCTGGTGCTGCTGTTGGCACAGTGACTGCTGCTATTGAGTGGCTGCTACTGATGCTGGCACAGTGGCAGCTGCTAATTAGTAGCTTTTACTGATGCTGGCAGTAGCTGTTACTGCTGCTGGCATAACAGACAAGTGTGACAGCGAACCTGGAGAGCCAGCAATCACTTGCTGGTTGCATCTTCTTCCTTGCTGAAATGGGACATCTTTGGTACATTTGTAGGAGACCAAACTTAACGGTAGACACAGAGGTGTTATTCACACAACCATATCATTGTATTTGCCATATTCTTCACTGAACACTATCAGTGAAAATCAACATCGAACATCGAACTCTAAGGGCCGGATTCATCAACGAGAATAACGAGCGCTGCTTCAGCAGCTCTCATTGCAAAACAATGAGCTCCTTGTAGCGTGCCTTATTTTGTTAGCAACATGCTTCTATAAATACCGGCCACCTCTGTGAAGTATCCCGACCCTGATACTTTACTAGCTTCTATGCTAATTAACATAGAGGCCGCCGTGCTAGTGAAGTATCACGGTCGGAATACTTCACAGAGGCAGCCGCTATTTATAGGTGCTCACGTTGCTAAGGAAGCAACACGCGTAACAAAATAAGGCAGGCTACGGTGCAAGGAGCGAGCGTAGCCTCTATAGCGGCTGCTAATTGTCTTGTAACGAGTGCTGGTTATTCTCGTTGATGAATCAGGCCCTTACTTTGTTAACTTGATTCTGATGAAAACATTTTGCAGATTTTGTGCGAAATGCCTTAAAATACCTTAATAAAGAAGAACATGTGTGCATCATTTGATATTTGTGCATAAAGATATCTTCTATAAATGGGCCTGTAAGGGTAAACTTGCATGCTATGACCTGCCACCATAAGAGAGCTGCAAGTCTGTAAAATGTACATATTGCTACCTGTCTTTGCCCTGATGTAGATTTGTTTATTTATTCCTAATTAACATAAATGTATGAAACGTGTTTGATATGATATATGTTACTGTAACGATTGGTGTTAGCAAGAACAGTTTTTTGATTATCAGGTGATCTGCAGTATCACCTATAATCAGATATATACCGGATTATATGGTGATCTGCAGAATCACCAATAATACTGGTATATAGGTACTGATATGTAACTGGCAAATAATACCACTTTAATGCACAGAGTGTAGTGATTGGTGCAACAGTATCTACCGATAGAGTTAACTATACCTCACCAGAGGAGCTGGTGGGCACTATCAGTACAGCACTCCTCACCAGGGGCAAGGGCTCCCTGGTGAGATTAGAGAGGTCAGACAGATTGGTTCAGCAACAGACAGACAGAGCAGGTACAGAATCGTTAAGCAGAGGCGGAAAGTATTTCAGGCAGAGTCGGCAACAATATCAGATGGGCAGAGGTACTAAATCAGAAGGCAGAGACAGAACGGTAAACAGGCTGAGTTGGCAACAGGATCAGATAGGCAAAGGTACAGAATCACTAAGAGTAAGATAGGTCAGAACTAGCCAGAGTCATACACAGAAAATACAATATAAGTAAATGCTAACTATAGATAGATGTATATCGCAAACACTGCATATACATCTATCATCCACAGGAACCTCTCTAGGTCTGAGTGCTAACACGAAGTATTCGAAACAGCAGACAGTTTGCAAGTGAAGCCAAGAGACTTAAGAAGTGGAGGAGATCCCCGAGGCACGCCCACCAGGCCTGGCCAATCAGAAGCGATGAGCGCGCCCTGTGACGTCAGCCGACCGGCCGGTCAGCTGATGCGCCTCCTCCTAGCATAAAGATTCTGACGGCACAGGCTATCGACCTATCTCTATTCTTAATAACGACATTAAACTATTTGCAAAAATTTTGGCTCTCAGACTGGGCACTATGGTGGGTGACCTTGTAGATCCGACTCAAACAGGGTTTATCCCTGGCAGACAAGGCTCTGATAATGTTAGGCTGGCAGCTAATATTCTTCAAGATGCTGAACTTAAGAAATCCAGATTTTTAATGCTAGGTCTTGATATCAGTAAGGCATTTGACTCGGTGGGATGGCAATATCTAACCACTGCTTTAGAGGGCTTCGGGCTGTCTGGCCCTATAATCACTGCTGTTTTAGCTTTGTATGATTCCCCATCCACCGTCATACGCATCTCTGGAGCCTCCTCTGCTCCTATTCGTCTCCAACGGGGCACCCGTCAGGGATGCCCTCTCTCCCCACTACTATTTGCGCTTGCGCTAGAGCCACTAGCGGTAGCGATTAGACGACACCCTGATATACACGGGTATGGTACAGACAATGTGAAATTGACTCTATATGCTGATAATGCCCTCCTGTTCTTGACCAGAATTCTAACATCTTTACCTAATTTGTTTCAGCTGTTAGATCTCTTTGCCAACTTCTCAGGTTTAAAGGTTAATCTGACCAAGTCCACGGCCCTTCCATTTAACTTATACCCTCAAACGATAAATTGGTTAGACTTAAATTATGGTTTTAAATGGAGTAAATCCAAGTTTAAATACTTAGGAATCTACCTCACACCTTGCTATGGGGATATGTATGGCGCCAACTTCACATATGTGACTAATACCATTACTCAACTTTTGAAATCCTGGTCCTCATACCGGGTTTCATGGCTTGGACGTTGCGTGGCGTGCAAAATGATTATTCTACCTAAATTATTATACCTGTTCCGTATGCTCCCAATAACCTTAGCTAAAAAATCCTTATCTAAACTACAATCTCAAATTAATAAATTTATTTGGGATAACAAACCAGCCAGAATCCGAACACAAGTCCTGTACAGACCCCCCCGGCAAGGTGGCATTGGATTACCAAGCTTATGGCATTATTATTTAGCTTCTAAACTCAATCAAATTTTAGATTGGGGCATAGCTTCTAACCCTCCGGCCTGGTATCGACTTGAGTCTACCTCAATTTTTCCCTATCACTTAACCTCATTGGTTACAGTCGTATCTAAAAGAGATATCACAGTTCTTAATGGCAAGAACAGGATTGTGTCATCTTTAGCCAAAATGTGAATTTCAGTGGCCACCCAGTACAAACTCATGACCTTTCCCTCCTCCAGGATTTCTATCTTTGGTAATCCTCAATTTGTTCCGGCATTTCGGAGCCCACAGCTGTTTTCTTGGTGGAGAGATAAGGGCCTTTTTACGGCCAACAAATTTTGGATCAGGGATGTCTCAGTCACATTTAATATGCTTCGATTCGGACAAGAGGCCCCCCCTAGAGGAGGCTTTCAGATTCTGTCAAATTAAACACTATTTCTCATCTATTTTCCCCTCATTTCCAGTGTATGACCCCACAATGTTCGAATCACTATATTTCGACTTTTCCCGACGCAAGGGCTTAATCTCTCTATTGTATGCGTTGCTGCTGGGTCGTGAGGATAAAGAGAAACTACCATACATGAGGGCCTGGGAGCAGGATCTGGGAATCCAGCTAGACCACACTGATTGGTCACTTATTTGGTTCGCTGTCTCTGGGGTAGTTAAATCAAACATGGTAAAAGATACTGCAATCAAGCTCATGTGTCTGTGGTATTATACCCCAACTAAAATTCATAAAATCTACCCTTCAGCTCCCTCGACCTGTTTTCGAGGTTGCAACATGGAAGGAACACTGTTGCATGTTTTTTGGGAATGCCCCATTGCACAGCGTTTTTGGGATTCATGGAAAACTTTGATACGGGAGGTGTTTGGCTTCCCGGTTTCCCTGGCTGCTCCCCAAGCCCTCTTGTATATATCCAATGACGATGTTCCAGGCAGACTCAGACCTCTATATAGATATATGCTGTTGGCCGCTCACTGGTCAATTGCCTTCAAATGGAAATCCTCTGACCTAGAACTAGCACTGGTTATACAGCGTCTGGATCTTATGATGTTGATGGACCGAGTGTATTACTACAGTATTGAAAATATTCCGAGATTTGACCTTATCTGGGATATATGGAAGGCATACAGGCAACTTTAGGTTCCCCTGGACATTAGTAGGCATTGCTTACTAGGTAACACTCAGACTTTTGTTACTCAGGACTCTTGTATTTTCCTATATTTGGTTGTTTCTTTCCTTTTAATTTTTTTTTCTTTTTCCTATTTCCTCTAAAACTTCTCTCTTAGTTGCTATGTATATTAAAGAGAGCACTATGATGTCACCACAGAAACTTAAGATATAGACTGATCCCTGGGATCTCAGCCGGAGGTACCCCAGTGCCCCATTTCCCAGGTTGAATGGTCCAGCCCTCTGGACTATGCTCTCAGACTATCTCTCGCATATGTTAGTAACATATTTATTTTAGCAAACTAACCTTTTATGTACGCAGGTGTCAATCGCACCTGATATGTTATTTATCTTGCTATTTCAAGCATTCCTGGATTTGATAATCTGTTAAATAAAGCTCTTTAATAACAAAAAAAAAAAGGATTCTGACGGCAAGCGCACGCACGCGCTAATGTCTCCCTGAGCTGAGCAGAGACACGCGTCCCCGGCATACTAGACGCTCGGGACGCAAACGATCCAGCAGGCAGGGACCCAGCACTGATCGCGGTGGACCCCTCGTCCCCCGCGGCCGACATGCGACCATTCCCCGACCTCGGCGAGCTAGACGGCCGAGGTGCGGGGAGACTGGCAGACAGAGAACCAGGAGCAGCTGCGATGGTACTGCTATCCACCGCAGCTGACATATGCCTATTCATTACAGTTACACTGCAATTATATGCCTTGTTAAAGTGGGACCATGCATGGCCACAAAACAAGCACCACATCTGTATTTAAAGGGGAACTGAAGAGAGAGGTATATGGAGGCTGTCATGTTTATTTCCTTTTAATCAATACCAGTTGCCTGGCAGCCCTGCTGGTCTATTTCTCTGCAGTAGTATCTGATTAAAACCAGAAACAAGCATGCAGCTAATCTTGTCAGATCAGACTTATAAGTCTGAACCACTGAAACACCTGATCTGCTGCATGCTTGTTCAGGGGCTATGGCTAAAAGTATTAGAGGCAGAGGATCAGCAGGGCTGCCAGGCAACTGGTATTGCTTAAAAGGAAATAAACATGACAGCCTCCATATAACTCTCTCTTCAGTTCCCCTTTAAACTGTCTGCCCTCCACATGGCGTGACAGCCCTGATGACGTTGTATTAACGGCAAAACTAGTCAGCTCTGTCGCCCAGGAACATCTAGCTGCCAGACCCACTAACGCTGTCACAAGACCATGTAGAGGACCTTTGGCGATCTGGGATGTTTGTGCAACAATTGAACTCTATTATCCAGCGATAAACAAGGACAAGTAAATTGGTGAGCGTGTTCCATGTAATCAGAAGGTGTTACAAGCTGCATACATATGTTACTCGCACTGTGACTGTCCATGGTTGATACAAAGTTGTGGACACTATTGCTACAATAGAATTGTGGCTGCAATCTGTCTTCATGGCATCGGAGTTGTCTCATAAATCATGATACAGCTGCGACTGAGCTGGAGTATCATTAAGGATGGTACAGTGCTACAAACAAGCTGGATATTGCATGGCCTGTGAATCTCTATCCACACTGACCAGCAATGAGGACGCCCAGTGCGGTCTGAATAATCGAGTCTGACAGTAATTGGCGGCAGGGTTAAGGGGAACTTTAGGTCTTTTTAGGTAAGTGGGGGGGAAGGGGCGGTGTATGGGCACATGTCAGTTCTTTTTGGGGGTATTGTTTGGGTTTTTGATTGATTTTCTATGGTATTTTAACATTGGGACTATTTAAGAGGCGATCCGGCGGCTAATCGAGCCGCCGGATCGCCACAATCTCTCCCCGTTTAGACGGGGCTTAAGGGAATAGGGGGAACAAAGAGAGATCAATCTGTAAAGAAAATAAATAGTATACTACATGAAATCTGATAAATCTGCTAGTTCTCTGGCAGGATGACCATTGCACCTACTTTCAGTACTGGTCATGCAGCCAGAACGGATTGTTTTTGAGTAATATACATGGTTAGATATTTAAAGAGAACCAGAGACGTTGGACAAAAGTTTTTATACATACCTGGGGCTTCCTCCAGCCCCATAAGCCTGGATCGCTCCCACGCCGCCGTCCTCCGTTGCTTCTATCCGCTGATACCGGGTCCCGTAGTTTCGGCCAGTCGACGCACGCGCAGTGCGTCACTGCCGGCGGACGCGGCCAATTGTACGCAAGAACCGGGACTTCTCCATATCCTTACGCATACGCCTCCATACTACGCAGGCGCATGCGTAAGGATATGGAGGGAGCCCCTGTTCATGCGTACAATTGGCCGCGTCCGCCGGAAGTGACGGGACCCGGTAGCGGCGATAGAGACAGCGGAGGACGGCGGCGTGGGAGCGATCCAGGCTTATGGGGTTGGAGGAAGCCCCAGGTATGTATAAAAGCTTTTTCATTTTTTCTACACTGGTCGTCTCTGGTTCCCTTTGATGATGCTACTGATGCTACTTTACACAAAAAGTGCTCTAGAAATTAAGGCAGCAAAAAAAAATGTGCACTACAAAACAAGGTTGCATATTGTGACAAGCCTTGCCATTCCAAATGAGATCGCTCACAAGGCAGCATTTTCTGACACGGTAGCATTTTCTAGGTCACATCAGGTCATATGCTAATGGAAGCATGTTCTGTCAGAAGATGCTACTATGTTAATAAATGTTATTTTATGACTGCTCTATTTTGGAATGTCAATCAGGCACAGGGGTAATGGCCATACACTGACATAACACAGGGGGATGCACACACACACACAGATAATGGCCACACACTCAATTAGGCTTGGTTCACGCTAGAGCGGATGCACAATGCCAGAACGGATGCGCTGTGGTCCGATGCATGTTTGCACCGTGTTGTTTCCATTTGTTAACATTACCTGCGGTTAGCATCTGCGACTCATGTTCCCACACTTCTCCTGCCCCCCTTGTTGGCATTGCCACTGAGTCCCCAAGCTGGTACCAGGACTCTTACCTGAGGTGGCAGAAGCATGCGGCTCCCCATTGGATTGCAAAAGATCAATGGGAATCCTACTTAGCAACAGATAGGATTCTCATTGGTCTGTCGTAAACCAATCAGAATCCTCCCTGTTGCTGGACAGGATTCCCATTGGTCACTTGTAATCCAGTGCTTTTGATGTGCTCCAATCTCAGTGTACCGGCTTCTCCCCGCAGTAAATCATGTGGCAAGTGTCAGCTGCAGAGGAAGTAGGACAGGTGAGTTGTGGTTTGCATGCAGCGATTCGAGTCTGTACCAAGCCTGTTGCATTTGTGAGAAATGTAGCATGTGAGCCAAGCTTAACACAGGAAAGCAAGCACACAGGTAATGGCCAAAGACACAGTAAGCTCCATGGCCCATAGCCAGTGCTGGTGCTTCCACAGAGGCAAACTGGGTAATTTCCCTAGGCCCCAGAGCTGGCTGCTGGACCCCACATGTAAATAGGGGACCACCAGTGTCCCTGAAGAGTATACACAGTGGAGTGCACTTACCTGTCTGGCCGGTGTGCTTCTCCTTAAATATGTGAGCCTCTATTTATACCCTCGCAGTGTACCTCTGCTCGTGAGCACATACATGCTGCTGGGCTGCAGAGCAGAGACACACAGCAAGGCTGTAGATGGAGGCTCACAAAGTGAAGTAGGAGCGTCTCGACGGGACAGGAAAGTGTGCTCTGTAGCAAATACTCTGCAGGGGAACCGGGGGACCACTATTCACACTGAAGGTGGCCTTGCAGTAGCCAGCAGCCAGCTCTAGGTCCTTGTGAGGGGGAGATGGGGTTGAAGCCCCATGTAATTTTTGCCCAGTGCTCCACTGCAGCTAGAACAACTCCAGATGGCACACTGGAAAGATGGGCAACACGCACCAGGCTGGTGCTGCAGCTGAGATGGCAAGGCGGAAAGATGGGCAGCACTCACCAGGCTGGTGCTGCAGCTGAGATGGCACAGTGGAAAAATGGGCAGCACTTACCAGGCTGGTGCTGCAGCTGAGATGGCACAGTGGAAAAGTGGGCAGCACTCACCAGGCTGGTGCTGTAGCTGAGATGAAAAAGCGGAAAGATGGGCAGCACTCACCAGGCTGGTGCTGCAGCTGAGATGGCACAGTGGAAAAGTGGGCAGCACTCACCAGGCTGGTGCTGTAGCTGAGATGAAAAAGCGGAAAGATGGGCAGCACTCACCAGGCTGGTGCTGCAGCTGAGATGGCACAGTGGAAAAGTGGGCAGCACTCACCAGGCTGGTGCTGTAGCTGAGATGGAAAAGTGGAAAGATGGGCAGCACTCACCAAGTTGATGCGGCAGCTGAGATTGCACAGCGGAAAGATGGGCAGCACTCACAAGGCTGGTGTGGCAGCTGAAATGGCACAGTGGGAAGATGGGCACCACTCACCACCAGGTTGGTGCTGTAGCTGAGATGGAAAAGTGGAAAGATGGGCAGCACTTACCAGGCCGGGGCCGTGTCTGAGGTGGCGCAGCAGGAAGATGGGCAGCACTCAGGCTGAAGCGCTATTCATGATGATCTGTGTGAAAATTGAATAGTCAGATCACACTTGGAAAAAAAGACACGCCAAAAACCAAACAGAAGCTGCAAAACACAAATAGGAGAGGTGTGAGTTTATTGTTAAGCAGAGGAAAGGGGTGAGGTTAGTGTTAGGCAGAAGAGAAGAGTGAGGTTAGGGATAGGCAGAGGAGAAAGGTGAGGTTGGTGTTAAGCAGAGGAGAGAAGTGAGGTTAGTGTTAGGCAGATGAGAGGGGTGAGGTTAGTGTTAGGCAGAAGGAAGGGGTGAGGTTAGTGTTAGGCAGAGGAGAGGGGTGAGGTTACTGTTAGGCATAGGAGAGGGGTGAGGTTAGTGTTAGGCAGAGGAGAGGGGTGATGTTAGTGTTGGGCAGAGGAGAGGGGTGAGGTTGGTGTTAGGCAGAGTAGAAGGTTTACGTTTGTGCTGGGCAGAGAAAAGGGGTAAGGTTATTGTTTGGCAGAGGAAGAGGGGTGAGGCAGAGGAAAGGGGTGAGGTTGGTTTGAGGCAGAGGAGAGGGGTGAGGTTAGTGTTAGGCAGAAGAGAGTGGTGAGGTTGGTGTTAGGCAGAGGAGAGGGGTGATGTTAGTGTTGGGAAGAGGAGAGGGTGAGGTTAGTGTTGGGAAGAGGAGAGGGTGAAGTTAGTGTTAGGCAGAGGAGAGGGGTGAGGTTAGTGTTAGGCAGAAGAGAGTGGTGAGGTTGGTGTTAGGCAGAGGAGAGGGGTGATGTTAGTGTTGGGAAGAGGAGAGGGTGAGGTTAGTGTTGGGAAAAGGAGAGGGTGAAGTTAGTGTTAGGCAGAGGAGAGGGGTGAGGTTAGTGTTAGGCAGAAGAGAGTGGTGAGGTTGGTGTTAGGCAGAAGAGAGGGGTGATGTTAGTGTTGGGAAGAGGAGAGGGTGAGGTTAGTGTTAGGCAGAAGAGAGTGGTGAGGTTGGTGTTAGGCAGAGGAGAGGGGTGATGTTAGTGTTGGGAAGAGGAGAGGGTGAGGTTGGTGTTAGGCAGAGTAGAAGGTTTAAGTTTGTGATGGGCAGAGAAAAGGGGTAAGGTAAGTGTTAGGCAGAGGAGAGGGCTGAGGTTAGTGTTAGGCAGATGAGAGGGGTGATGTTAGTGTTGGGCAGAGGAGAGGGGTGAGGTTAGTGTTAGGCAGAGGAGAGGGGTGAGGTTAATGTCATGCAGAGGAGAGTGGTGAGGTTAATGTCATGCAGAGGAGAGTGGTGAGATTAGTGATAGGCCAAAGAGAAGGATGAGGTTAGTGTTAGGCAGAGGAGAGGGGTGAGGTTAGTGTTAGGCAGAGGAGAGGGATGAGTTTAGTGTGAGGCAAAGGAGAGGGGAGAGGTTAGTGTTAGGCAGAGGAGAGGGGTGACATTAGTGTTAGGCAGAGGAGACAGGTGATGTTAGTGTTGGGCAGAGGAGAGGGGTGAGGTTAGTGTTAGGCAGAGGAGATAGGCGAGGTTAATGTTATGCAGAGGAGAGGCGTGAGATTAGTGATAGGCCGAAGAGAAGGGTGAGGTTAGTGTTAGGCAGAAGGAAGTGGTGAGGTTAGCGTTAGGCAGAGGAGAGGGGTGATGTTAGTGTTGGGCAGAGGAGAGGGGTAAGGTTAGTGTTAGGCAGAGGAGGTGGGTGAGGTTAATGTTATGCAGAGGAAAGTGGTGAGATTAGTGATAGGCCAGGCCAGGCTCCAGGCCTCCTCCTGCATGACCGTGAGGTGAAGTTCCTGCTGTATGCAGATGACCTTGTGCTGCTCTTCCCAACAGAGAAAGGGCTACAGGATAGCCTGGCAGTATTGGAGAGTTTCTGTACCACATGGGCACTACCCATCAACCCAAAGAAGACAAAAGTGATGGTGTTCCAGAGGAAGAATGGAAATAAAACCTCCACCTCCTCATTTATATTAAATGGCTCCCCACTGGTGTCCACCAACAGCTACACCTACCTGGGGCTGGAGATCAACCAATCAGGAAGCTTTAAACCAGCAGTACAGGCCCTGAAAGAAAAAGCCTGCAGAACATTTTATGCCATCAGAAGACAGCTTTACCATCTAAAACCACCAGTGAGAGTGTGGGTAAAGATATTCGACAGCATCATCACCCCAATCCTGCTCTATAGCAGTGAGGTATGGGGCCCAGTCACCTACCCAGACCAATCCAAATGGGACTCCAGCCCAACAGAAATCTTCCATCTAGAGTTCTGCAAGTATCTCCTCCAAGTCCATCGAAGCACTACGAACTCAGCTTGCTGGGCAGAGCTAGGCAGGTTCCCACTATGGCTTACTATCCAGCAGAGGGCACTCTCATACTGGGCGCATATACAGGGCAGCAACCCCAGCACTTACCACCAAAAAGCCTCACTGAGCCAGGGGGGCGAGGCCATACCACGCGCTCTCAAGCAAAGCATCAGCAGCCAGCCCAGCCAAGGCCACCAACACAGGCTGACAAAAGCCCAAATAAAACGGACTATAGAAAGCTGCAAGGAACGATACATAGAGGAATGGAGAAGTGACATCAAGAATTCCAAGAAACTCGCTGTCTACCAATCACTACAGAGGGAGTACACAATGGCTTCATATCTGGAGAGGCTACACCACCACAAAGACAGACAGACCCTGAGCCTGTACCGTCTGAGCGCCCACAACCTGGAGGTAGAGACAGGGCGGCACAGACAGACATGGAAGCCCCGGGAGGAGAGACTGTGCAGACAATGTGACCAGGAGGTCTTGGAGGATGAGGCCCACTTCCTGCTACACTGCAGCAAATACGCACCTGTGAGGACCACCCACTTCCAGAGACTCTCCGCCCACATTCAGGATTTTACCTCCACAGATGAGGAGAGGAAACTCTACATCCTACTGGGGGAGGAGGAAACAGCCGTGCAAATAGCTGCCCAATATGTCACAGCCTGCCACCAACTGAGAGGAACATGATACCACATGGACTGTATACCCCCAATACCCCCTATGGACTGTATATCCCAGTCCCCCATGCTGTCCCTTACATCCTCCACACACCTATGGACTATATACCCCAACCCCCTATATCCATCCCTTATTCCCACAATCCCCCCTCCCCATGTTAATGTTTTGTTTTGCTTTGGCAATGCTAAATGTATTTAGTCCTGCCAATAAAGCTGTTTTTTGGATTTGGATAAGCAGAGGGGAGGGGTGAGGTTAGTGTTAGGCAGAGGAGAGGGGTGATGTTAGTGTTAGGCAGAAGGAAGTGGTGAGGTTAGCGTTAGGCAGAGGAGAGGGGTGATGTTAGTGTTGAGCAGATGAGAGGGGTGGGGTTAGTGTTAGGCAGAAGAAGGGGGTGAGGTTATTGTTAGGCAGAGGTGAGGGGTGAGGATAATGTTAGGCAGAGGAGAAAGGTGAGGATAGTGTTAAGCAGAGGAGAAGGGTGAGGATAGTGTTAGGCAGAGGAGAGGGTGAGGTTATTGTTAGGCAGAGGAAAGTGGTGAGGTTAGTGTTAAACAGATGGAAGGGGTGAGGTTAGTGTTAAGCAGAGGAGAGGGGTGATGTTAGTGTTGGGCAGAGGAGAGGGGTGATGTTAGTGTTGGGCAGAGGAGAGGGGTGATGTTAGTGTTGGGCAGAGGAGAGGGGTGATGTTAGTGTTGGGCAGAGGAGAGGGGTGACGTTAGTGTTCGGCAGAGGAGAGGGGTGACGTTAGTGTTAGGCAGAGGAAAAGGGTGACGTTAGTGTTGGGCAGAGGAGAGGGGTGAGGTTAGTGTTAGGCAGAAGGAAGTGGTGAGGGTAGCGTTAGGCAGAGGAAAGGGGTGAGGTTAGTGATAGGCCGAAGAGAAGGGTGAGGTTAGTGTAAGGCAGGGGAGAGAGGTGAAGTTAATGTTAGGCAGAGGAGAGGGGTGAGGTTAGTGTGAGGCAGAAGGAAGTGTTGAGGTTAGCGTTAGGCAGAGGAGAGGGGTGAGGTTAGTGTTAGGCAGAGGAGATGGGTGATGTTAGTGTTGGGCAGAGGAGAGGGGTGGGGTTGGTGTTAGGCAGAAGAAGGGGGTGAGGTTATTGTGAGGCAGAGGCGAGGGGTGAGGATAGTGTTAGACAGAGGAGAAAGTTGAGGATAGTGTGAGGCAGAGGAGAGGGGTGAGGATAGTGTTAGGCAGAGGAGAGGGTGAGGTTAGTGTTAGGCAGAGGAGAGGGGTGATGTTAGTGTTAGGCAGAGGAGAGGGGTGATGTTAGTGTTAGGCAGAGGAGAGGGGTGAGGTTAGTGTTGGGCAGAGGAGAGGGGTGAGGTTAGTGTTTGGCAGAGGAGAGGGGTGATGTTAGTGTTGGGAAGAGGAGAGGGGTAAGGTTAGTGTTAGGCAGAGGAGAGGGGTGAGGTTAGTGTTTGGCAGAGGAGAGGGGTGATGTTAGTGTTAGGCAGAGGAGAGGGGTAAGGTTAGTGTTAGGCAGAGGAGAGGGGTGAGGTTAGTGTTTGGCAGAGGAGAGGGGTGAGGTTAGTGTTGGGCAGAGGAGAGGGCTAAGGTTAGTGTTAAGCAGAGGAGAGGGGTGAGGTTAGTGTTTGGCAGAGGAGAGGGGTGATGTTAGTGTTTGGCAGAAGAGAGGGGTGAGGTTAGTGTTAGGCAGAGGAGAGGGTGAGGTTAGTGTTAGGCAGAAGAGAAGGGTGAGGTTAGTGTTAGGCTGAGGTTAGTGTTAGGCAGAAGAGAGGGGTGAGGTTGGTGTTAGGCAGAGGAGAGGGGTGAGGTTAGTGCTAGGCAGAGGAGAGGGGTGATGTTAGTGTTGGGCAGAGGAGAGGGGTGAGGTTAGTGATAGGCCGAAGAGAAGGGTGAGGTTAGTATTAGGCAGAAGGGAGGAGTGAGGTTGGTGTTAGGCCGAGGAGAGGGGTGAGGTTGGTGTTAGACAGAGGAGAGGGGTGAGGTTAGTGTTGGGCAGAGGAGAGGGGTGAGGTTAGTGTTAGGCAGAGGAGAGGGGTGATGTTAGTGTTGGGCAGAGGAGAAGGGTGAGGTTAGTGTTAAGCAGTAGATAGGGGTAAGGTTAGTGTTAGGCAGAGAAGAGGGGTGATATTAGTGTGAGGTAGAGGAGAGGGGTGAGGTTAGTGTTCGGCTAAGGAGAGGGGTGAAGTGGTGTTAGGCACAGTAGATGGGTAAGGTTGGTGTTAGGCAGAGGAGAGGGGTGAGGTTGGTGTTAGGCAAAGGAGAGGGGTGAGGTTGGTGTTAGGCAGAAGAGAGGGGTGAGGTTGGTGTTAGGCAGAAGAGAGGGGTGAGGTTAGTTTTAGGCAGAAGAGAGTGGTGAGGTTGGTGTTAGACAGAATAAAGGGGTGTGGTTATTGTAAGGCAGCGGAGAGGGGTGAGGATAGTGTTAGACAGAGGAGAAGGGCGAGGATAGTGTTAGGCAGAGGATAAGGTGATGTTAGTGTTAGGCAGAGGAGAGGGGTGAGGTTAGTGTTAGGCAGAGGAGAGGGGTGATGTTAGTGTTAGGCAGAAGACAAGGGTGAGGTTAGGGATAGGCAGAGGAGGGGGTGATGTTAGTGTTAGACAGAGGAGAGGGGTGAGGTTAGTGTTAGGCAGAAGAGAAGGGTAAGGTTAGTGTTAGACAGAGGAGAGGGGTGAGGTTAGTGTTAGGCAGAGGAGAGGGGTGAGGTTAGTGTTAGGCAGAGGAGAGGGGTGAGGTTAGTGTTAGGCAGAGGAGAGGGGTGAGGTTAGTGCTAGACAAAGGAGAAGGGTGAGGTTAGTATTAGGTAGAAGAGCAGGGTAAGGTTAGTGGTAGGCCAAAGAGAAGGGTGAGGTTAGTGATAGGCAGAGGAGAAGGGTGAGGTTAGCGTTAGGCAGAGGAGAGGATGAGGTTAGTGTTAGGCAGAGGAGAGGGTTGAGGTTAGTGTTAGGCAGAGGAGAGGGGTGAGGTTTGTGTTAGGCAGAGTAGAGGGGGAGATTATTGTTAGGCGTAGGAGAGGGGTGCGGTTACTGTTAGTCAGAGGAGAGGGGTAAGATTAGTGTTAGGCAGAGGAGAGGGGTGAGGTTAGTGTTAGGCAGAGGAGAGGGGTGAGGTTTGTGTTAGGCAGAGGAGAGGGGTGAGGTTAGTGTTAGGCAGAGGAGAAGGGTGAGGTTAGTGTTAAGCAGTAGATAGGGGTAAGGTTAGTGTTAGGCAGAGAAGAGGGGTGATATTAGTGTGAGGTAGAGGAGAGGGGAGAGGTTAGTGTTCGGCTAAGGAGAGGGGTGAGGTGGTGTTAGGCACAGTAGATGGGTAAGGTTGGTGTTAGGCAGAGGAGAGGGGTGAGGTTGGTGTTAGGCAGAAGAGAGGGGTGAGGTTAGTTTTAGGCAGAAGAGAGTGGTGAGGTTGGTGTTAGGCAGAATAAAGGGGTGTGGTTATTGTTAGGCAGCGAAGAGGGGTGAGGATGGTGTTAGACAGAGGAGAAGGGTGAGGATAGTGTTAGGCAGAGGATAAGGTGATGTTAGTGTTAGGTAGAGGAGAGGGGTGAGGTTAGTGTTAGGCAGAGGAGAGGGGTGATGTTAGTGTTAGGCAGAAGACAAGGGTGAGGTTAGGGATAGGCAGAGGAGGGGGGTGATGTTAGTGTTAGGCAGAGGAGGGGGGTGAGGTTAGTGTTAGGCAGAGGAGATGGGTGAGGTTAGTGTTAGGCAGAAGAGAAGGGTAAGGTTAGTGTTAGGCAGAGGAGAGGGGTGAGGTTAGTGTTAGGCAGAAGAGAAGGGTGAGGTTAGCGTTAGGCAGAGGAGAGGATGAGGTTAGTGTTAGGCAGAGGAGAGGGGTGAGGTTAGTGTTAGGCAGAGGAGAGGGGTGAGGTTAGTGTTAGGCAGAGGAGAGGGGTGAGGTTAGTGCTTGACAAAGGAGAAGGGTGAGGTTAGTATTAGGTAGAAGAGCAGGGTAAGGTTAGTGATAGGCCAAAGAGAAGGGTGAGGTTAGTGATAGGCAGAAGAGAAGGGTGAGGTTAGCGTTAGGCAGAGGAGAGGATGAGGTTAGTGTTAGGCAGAGGAGAGGGGTGAGGTTAGTGTTAGGCAGAGGAGAGGGGTGAGGTTTGTGTTAGGCAGAGTAGAGGGGGAGATTATTGTTAGGCGTAGGAGAGGGGTGCGGTTACTGTTAGTCAGAGGAGAGGGGTAAGATTAGTGTTAGGCAGAGGAGAGGGGTGAGGTTAGTGTTAGGCAGAGGAGAGGGGTGAGGTTTGTGTTAGGCAGAGGACAGGGGTAAGGTTAGTGTTAGGCAGAGGAGAGGATGAGGTTAGTGTTAGGCAGAGGAGAGGGGTGAGGTTAGTGTTAGGCAGAGGAGAGGGGTGAGGTTAGTGTTAGGCAGAGTAGAGGGGGAGATTATTGTTAGGCGTAGGAGAGGGGTGCGGTTACTGTTAGTCAGAGGAGAGGGGTAAGATTAGTGTTAGGCAGAGGAGAGGGATGAGGTTAGTGTTAGGCAGAAGAGAGGGGTGAGGTTTGTGTTAGGCAGAGGAGAGGGGTAAGGTTAGTGTTAGGCAGAGGAGAGGGATGAGGTTAGTGTTAGGTAGAGTAGTGGGGTCAGGTTGGTGTTAGGCAGTGGAGAAGGGTCAGGTTAGTGTTAGGCCGAGGAGAAGGGTAAGGATAGTGTAAGGCAGAGGATAGGGGTGAGGTTAGTGTTAGGCAGAGGAGATGGGTGAGGTTAGTGTTAGGCAGAGGAGAAGGGTGAGGTTAGTGTTAAGCAGTAGATAGGGGTAAGGTTAGTGTTAGGCAGACACTAACCTCACCCCTAACACTAACCTCACCCCTCTCCTCTGCCTAACACTAATCTTACCCCTCTCCTCTGACTAACAGTAACCGCACCCCTCTCCTACGCCTAACAATAATCTCCCCCTCTACTCTGCCTAACACAAACCTCACCCCTCTCCTCTGCCTAACACTAACCTCACCCCTCTCCTCTGCCTAACACTAACCTCATCCTCTCCTCTGCCTAACGCTAACCTCACCCTTCTCTTCTGCCTATCACTAACCTCACCCTTCTCTTTGGCCTATCACTAACCTTACCCTGCTCTTCTACCTAATAGGGGGAGGGGGAGATTATTGTTAGGCATAGGAGAGGGGTGAGGTTACTGTTAGGCAGAGGAGAGGGGTAAGATTAGTGTTAGGCAGAGGAGAGTGGTGAGGTTAGTGTTAGGCAGAGTAGAGGGGCAGATTATTGTTAGGCATAGGAAAAGGGGAGGTTAGTTATGCAGAGGAGAAGGTGAGATAAATGTTAGCCAGAGGAGAGGCAAGGTTAGTGTTAGGCAGACCACAGGAGTGAGGTTAGTGTTGGGAATGGGAGAGGGGGAGGGTGGTTTTAGGCTGAGGAAAGGGGAAGGTTAGTTTTAGGCAAAGGAGAGGGTGGAGATTATTGTTAGGCAGAGGAGAGGTTAGTGTTAGGCAGGGGAGGGGGAGAATTAGTGTTAAGCATAGGAGAGGGGTGAGGTTAGTGTTAGGCAGAGGAAGATGGGCAGTACTCACCAGGCTGGTGCGGCAGCTGATATTGCACAGCAGAAAGATAGCCAGCACTTACCAGGCTGAATGATGACCTGTGGGAAAATGCAGTGGGAAAAAAGGAAGGTCAGATCACACTTGGAAAAAAACACACTAGTCCAAAAGCTTCCAAACTCAAATAGGAGACGGATGAGGTTAGTCTTAGGCAGAGAAGAGGGATAAGGTTAGTGTTAGGCATAGGAAAGGGGTGAGGTTTGTGTTAGGTAGAGGAAATGGCTCAACAGGAAGACGTTCAGCACTCACCAGGCTGGTGCGGCAGCTGAGATGGAACAGTGAGATGGGAGGAGAGGGGGAGATTAGTGTTAAGAAGAGGATAGGGGTGAGGTTAGTGTTTGGGATAGGAGAGGGGGTGGTAAGTGTTAGGAAGAAGAAAGGAGTGAGGTAAGTTTTAGGCAGAGGAGAGGATGGAAATTATTATTATGCAGAGGAGAGTGGTAGGTTAGTGTTAGGCAAGGAAGGGGGGGGGGGATTAGTGTTAGGCATAGGAGAGGGGTAAGGTTAGTGTTAGGCAGAGGAAGATGTACAGCACTCACCAGACTGGTGTGGCAGCTGAGATGGCACAGTGGGATGGGCAGCACTCTCCAGGCAGGTGCAGCAGCTGAGTTTACACAGCAGAAAGATGTGCAACACTCACCAGGCTGGTGCGGCAGGTGAGGTGGCACAAATGGAAGATGGGCAGCACTCACCAGGCTGAAGCGCTATTCATGATCATCTGTGGGAAAATAGGAAGTGCTGATCACACTTGAAAAAAAGGACGGGCTAAAAACCTACCAAAAGCTGCTGAACTCAAATAGGAGAGGGGTGAGATTAGTGTTAGGCAGAAGAGAGACGTGAGGTTAGTGTTAGGCAGCGGAGAGGGGTGAGGTTAGTGTTAGGCAGAGGGGCGGGGTAAGGTTAGTTTTAGGCAGAGAAGAAGGGTTAGGTTAGTGTTAGGCAGAAGAGAAGGGGGAAGTTAGTGTTAGGCAGAGGGGAGGGATGAGGTTAGATTTAGGCAGAGGAGAGGGATGAGGTTAGTGTTAGGAATAGCAGAGGGGTAGGGTTAGTGTTAGGTAGAAGAGAGGGGTGAAGCTAGTGTTACACAGAGAGAGGGGTGAGGTTAGTGTTACGCAGAGGAGAGGGGTGAGATTGGGGTTAGGCAGAGAAGAGGCAGGAGGTTAGTGTTACGCAGAGGAGAGGAGTAAGGTTAATGTAAGGCAGAGGAGAGGGATGAGGTTAGTGTTAGGTAGAGTAGTGGGGTCAGGTTGGTGTTAGGCAGTGGAGAAGGGTCAGGTTAGTGTTAGGCCGAGGAGAAGGGTAAGGATAGTGTAAGGCAGAGGAGAGGGGTGAGGTTAGTGTTAGGCAGAGGAGATGGGTGAGGTTAGTGTTAGGCAGAGGAGAGGGGGAGATTATTGTTAGGCATAGGAGAGGGGTGAGGTTACTGTTAGGCAGAGGAGAGGGGTAAGATTAGTGTTAGGCAGAGGAGAGTGGTGAGGTTAGTGTTAGGCAGAGTAGAGGGGCAGATTATTGTTAGGCATAGGAGAAGGGGAGGTTAGTTATGCAGAGGAGAAGGTGAGATAAATGTTAGCCAGAGGAGAGGCAAGGTTAGTGTTAGGCAGACCACAGGAGTGAGGTTAGTGTTGGGAATGGGAGAGGGGGAGGGTGGTTTTAGGCTGAGGAAAGGGGAAGGTTAGTTTTAGGCAAAGGAGAGGGTGGAGATTATTGTTAGGCAGAGGAGAGGTTAGTGTTAGGCAGGGGAGGGGGAGGATTAGTGTTAAGCATAGGAGAGGGGTGAGGTTAGTGTTAGGCAGAGGAAGATGGGCAGTACTCACCAGGCTGGTGCGGCAGCTGATATTGCACAGCAGAAAGATAGCCAGCACTTACCAGGCTGAATGATGACCTGTGGGAAAATGCAGTGGGAAAAAAGGAAGGTCAGATCACACTTGGAAAAAAACACACTAGTCCAAAAGCTTCCAAGCTCAAATAGGAGACGGATGAGGTTAGTCTTAGGCAGAGAAGAGGGATAAGGTTAGTGTTAGGCATAGGAAAGGGGTGAGGTTTGTGTTAGGTAGAGGAAATG
>NC_090652.1:134013503-134077081 GCF_040937935.1 Hyperolius riggenbachi | reverse complement strand
AAATCTGCCAAGGCATTTTCCCCCCCCCGATGCTGTGCACAGCATGCTGGGATTTCTGATGTTGTTGTCGTTGCCTAGCACATGCAGCTGGGAGGAGTGATCAGGGTGCAGGAGAGTTGGAACTGCGTCTCATGCTCCATGTCACCTTCTTCCAACCAAAAAGATGGCTGCCCCCATGAAAATCACAAACAATTGCCTGTTCTTTTAAAACAGGGTGGGTAAGAGATTATATTACCTATATATTTTAATTAACATAACTAATGTAACTTAATGACAGTTGGTTTGTTTAGGCTGAAGTTCCTCTTTAAGGTCATATGTACTATTGCACATCTGTAAAGGTCTGTCTTGCATATCTGTAATGCCTGCCTTATGTGTATCTTTCTTGCACATCTGTAAATGCCATGCTTATGCCATGTGAACCGCAAATAATTCAGAGTACAACATCGGTCTTACTTGACGAATAAACGTGATTCTGATTCTGACGCATGCTTGTTCATGGTCTATGGCTAAATGTATTAAGCCCGATCTACACGATACGATAATATTTACGATCCGATTAAATCTGACATGTCCGATCGGGATTCGATTCAATTCAATTTCGATTTGCCATTGCAAAACAATGGCAAATCGAATTAAATCGAATCCCGATCGAACATGTCGTATTTAATCGTATCATGTAGATGGGGCTTTAAAGACACAAGATCAGGAGGACTGCCAGGCAACATAATTAAATACATTTTAACCATTTACCGCCATCCTAACGTATTAAAACGTCATGCTTAACAGCAACATGACGTTTTTAATACGTCGCGCATTCCCGCCGCTGCTACCGCCGTGTGTCCGCCGCTACCCGCCGCCATTACCGTCGGGATCCCGTGCTGGGCGATTGGGGAAGAGGACTGTAACAGTCCTCTACCCAATCGCAGTGCCTGGAGTGAATGGACGTGACAGCGAACAGCGGCTGCGTCCATTCACATAAACAGGAAATGTAAACAGTTAATAAAGTGTGTAAAAAAAAAAAAAAAAAAGTGAACACGTCCTATGAGTGTTCACCAGCGCCATCTTGTGGCCAAAAAGTATATTACACTTACAAAATACATACATTTTCAAGTATATACACATCATTAATAAAATTACACTTCCAACCCTCCCCCCCAAAAAAAAAACACTTGTAAAAAAAAAAAATCAGCTTAAAAAAAATAAAATAAATAGTTGCCTTAGGGACTCAGCTTTTTTATTCTATATTTTATGGGGGGAAAATTAATTTTAATTTATTACATAGGGGCTTGTAATTTATGGCCAGAACAAACAGAAAAATAACCACTTATATTTCAAAATAATATACTGTCGCCATACATTGTGGTAGGGACATAATCTAAACGGTTTAATTATCGGGACCACTGGGCAAATAAAACGTGTTTGTTTTATCCACAGGAGAATGTTTAATTTTAAAACTAAAAAGGCTGAACACTGAGAAATAATGATTTTTTTTTCTTTTTTTTTCTGTTTTTCTCATTAAAATGCATTTAGAATAAAAAAATTCTTAGCAAAATGTACTATCCACAGAAAGCCTAATTGGTGGCGAAAAAAACGAGGTATAGATCATTTGTCTTGTGATAAGTAGTAATAAAGTTATTAGGGAATAAAAGGGAGGAGCGCTGACAACTGAAATTGCTCTGGTCCGTTAGGATAAAAACCCTTGGGGTGAACTGGTAAAAAAAAAAAAAAAAAAAAAAAAAAAAAAAAAAAAAAGGGAAATAAATATTGGCAGCCTCCATATCCCTCTCAACTTGGGTTCCCTTAAACATTTGCATTAGCTCAGAAATAATTGCATTTCATTGACCATCCCTAATAGACGTCAGGCAACACCAAGGACAACCAACTGCAAGCAAGCCGACAAGATTCTTCAAGCTATACAGAAGATAACTTCTAGGCAACCATGGCGAATCAAGGGTCTCGGGGAGGAGGCCTGAAGACTTCTAGCAACATTACAAGAAAACAGAATCCATGTTACCTTATTATTGATTTATAAAGCACCAACACATTCCGTGGTGCTGTACAACGTAAGAAACATACATGGGGTACAAAATACAGACAATGGTATACACCAATACACGAAATACAGGAGAGATTGTACAAAATACAGAATTGGTAATTACAGTGACAAAATGAATGACGTGTAGCAAATTCCAAGACACAAAGGGGTGAGAGAGCCCCGTTCTTGTGAGCTTACAATCTGAAGATAAGCACGTAGGTACATGAGGTCTTCAGCATACCCCCATCAGCCATTACCCAATGATCTCCTTAGATGGTATGGATTCCTGATAAAGAGAAAGACATTTCTTCCTCCTTTGTCCTCTCCCACCAGGAACCCATAACCCGTAAAACACTGAGGAGGCAGACAGAGTCAACGTAAATACTTTAACAACCGTGTTTAGGTTGGGCTTTATGATAAATGTTTTATGAGTAGAAAAGGTAAACCAATTTAATAATTTTAGCTAGTTGAAATACCAACATGCACAAAAAGCATAAAACCAGTGGTATTTACAACTAGTTTAAAGTTAGAAATTAACCGTGCAATTGCTATATTATACTATATATAAAACTCAGATTTTAGTTGGGTCCCAAGTCCAAGCAGAAACAATAAATACATTAAAGTTACATTTCCATCTATTATAAATAGTTTCTTTTTTGAGTTTAAAGGTTGAGGCTAGGTAGGACATTGTATTGTGATGCGACTTAAATGCAACACAACGCAAAAAAAAAAAAAAAAACGCACATTAACGTTGTGTTACCGTTGCATAAAGTAGGTACAGAAAAGTATACAGGCAATGAAAAGTATGCTTCCCTGTACCTGGTAACGTGTGCTTTTACAGTTAATGCACGATGCTCGTTACAATGCAACGCTAACATTGCACTGTGAAAGTCGCATAGTGCAGTAAGCTGCGTTTTAAGACTTTATAATGCTGCTCTGCAGCTCCCTACTGTGAAACTAGCCTTAAAATTATTTCATCAAGGTTACCACAATGCATCAACTGACCTTTGGCACAATTAATGGCTTCTGAAATTTCTACAGCGACGTCAGTTTTGCTGTTATATTGCAGAGCCTGATGGGTGCTGCCTATGTAGAGTGTCAGTGTTTGGTTACTGCAGTCCTCCTGGGCCATATCCATGCCAGTGTTTAGCATTGACAGAGATGGAGAAATGTATCTGATGAACCACACCTTTACTGACTTACTAAAATGTGTGAGGACTTCAGCCCTTGAGGACTGGAGTTGGACATGGCATAGTAATGCCACTCAGATACAACACTGTAACCAATGAAGAATGGGGCTGGGTTTTCAGGCTGCAGCACACTGATGCTGACAAAGCTACAGTGTCCTTACTTCTAGAGATACATAATGAATCCACATAGATACGAGGTTAGTTTATTACAACTAAAAGGGGTTGCAATCGTTTATGGACGTAGTATACCACCCATTAGCAGTCGCCGGGCAAGCTAAACTAAAGTTTACCCCTTTGGGTTAGTAAAGTGTGTGTGTAAAGTGTGTGTGTGTAAAGTGTGTGTGTGTAAAGTGTGTGTGTGTAAAGTGTGTGTGTGTAAAGTGTGTGTGTGTAAAGTGTGTGTGTGTAAAGTGTGTGTGTGTAAAGTGTGTGTGTGTAAAGTGTGTGTGTGTAAAGTGTGTGTGTGTAAAGTGTGTGTGTAAGTGTGTGTGTAAGTGTGTGTGTAAGTGTGTGTGTAAGTGTGTGTGTAAGTGTGTGTGTAAGTGTGTGTGTAAGTGTGTGTGTAAGGGTGTGTGTAAGTGTGTGTGTAAGGGTGTGTGTAAGTGTGTGTGTAAGTGTGTGTGTAAGTGTGTGTGTAAGTGTGTGTGTGTAAGTGTGTGTGTGTAAGTGTGTGTGTAAGTGTAAGTGTAAGTGTGTGTGTGTGTGTGTGTGTGTGTGTGTGTGTGTGTGTGTGTGTGTAAGTGTGTGTGTGTGTGTGTGTAAGTGTGTGTGTGTGTAAGTGTGTGTGTGTGTGTAAGTGTGTGTGTGTGTAAGTGTGTGTGTGTGTAAGTGTGTGTGTGTGTAAGTGTGTGTGTGTGTAAGTGTGTGTGTGTGTAAGTGTGTGTGTGTGTAAGTGTGTGTGTGTGTAAGTGTGTGTGTGTGTGTAAGTGTGTGTGTGTGTGTAAGTGTGTGTGTGTGTAAGTGTGTGTGTGTAAGTGTGTGTGTGTGTAAGTGTGTGTGTGTAAGTGTGTGTGTGTAAGTGTGTGTAAGTGTGTGTGTGTGTAAGTGTGTGTGTGTGTGTGTGTGTGTGTGTGTGTGTGTGTGTGTGTAAGTGTGTGTGTGTGTGTGTAAGTGTGTGTGTGTGTGTGTAAGTGTGTGTGTGTGTGTGTGTGTGTGTGTGTGTGTGTGTGTGTGTGTGTGTGTGTGTGTGTGTGTGTGTGTGTGTGTGTGTGTGTGTAAGTGTGTAAGTGTGTGTAAGTGTGTGTGTGTAAGTGTGTGTAAGTGTGTGTGTGTGTAAGTGTGTGTGTGTGTAAGTGTGTGTGTGTGTGTAAGTGTGTGTGTGTGTAAGTGTGTGTGTGTGTAAGTGTGTGTGTGTGTGTGTAAGTGTGTGTGTGTGTAAGTGTGTGTGTGTGTGTAAGTGTGTGTGTGTGTGTGTAAGTGTGTGTGTGTGTGTAAGTGTGTGTGTTCTCATTTATCCTTGTAGAGCCCATCATTCCCTTTGTCCCCTTTTAACTTACTAAATGTAAAAGGGGTGTAACTACACATCAGGGTCCCCATTCAGCGAACGCTCAATGGGACCCCCAATGTCCATTTCCCTCGTTAGAGGCTTACCGTATATACTCGAAAAACCAGGGGAAAATGATTGACCCCCATATAAGCCGGGGGTAGGAAATGCTGGATTGGTGCAGGAGCGTGATCCCCCAGTGTGTCCCAGTATAGCTAGTATAGTGCCCAGTATGAGTAGGTAGTGCCTCAGTATAGCTAGTAAAGTACCCAGTATAGCCAGTATAGTGCCCAGTATAGCCAGTAAAGCCAGTATAGTGCCCAGTATAGCTAGTATAGTGCCCAGCATAGCCAGTAAAGTGCCCAGTATAGCCGCCAGTAAAGTGCCCAGTATAGTGCCCCCCCCTTCCTCTCTCCCCTCCCCCCCCCCCCCCCTGCTATTACCTGCTTTAGGCCGTGTTCCCCTCTCCATCATGCGTATACCGTAAATGTATCACAGCAGCGCGCCCGGCGCTAAAGCAGGTAATAGCAGCGGCGGCCGTGGAGGGAGCGGGCGGAGGGAGTGGGCGGGGACCACAGACCACCACCCACGATTCGCATACAAGCCGACCCCCCAACTTTTGGCCCCCTTTTGGGGGGTCAAAAATTCTGCTTGTATGCGAGTATATACAGTATATTCCCCCAGAAATGCCACTTTCGCCCTCCACCTTCTAGGATAGCCATTTATAGATACTATCTATTTGTATTATCTATCTATCTAAGCAGGTCATATTGGTTCACGCTCTAACCCGCACTGTGCCTGATCTGGGTGTCGTCATAAACAGGTTATGCCTATGGGCTCGCAGCAGTGTAATTCTGCCGGACCCCAAATTACTTCTCCCTCTTACATGCTATGACTTGGAGGGGGTATTGTAATTAATACACACACATATACATATACATATACATATACATATACATATATACATACATACATACATACATACATACATACATACATACATACATACATACATACATACATACACACACATTGGTTTGCAAAAGTATTCGGTCCCCTTGAAGTTTTCCACATTTTGGCACATTACTGCCACAAACATGAATCAATTGTATTGGAATTCCACGTGAAAGACCAATACAAAGTGGTGTGCACGTGAGAACGAAAATCATACAGGATTCCAAACATTTTTTACAAATAAATAACTGCAAAGTGGGGTGTGCGTAATTATTCAGCCCCCTGAGTCAATACTTTGTAGAACCACCTTTTGCTGCAATTACATTGCCAGTCTTTTAAGGTATGTCTCTACCAGCTTTGCACATCTAGAGACGGAAATCCTTGCCCATTCTTCTTTGCAAAACAGCTCCAGCTCAGTCAGATTAGATGGACAGCGTTTGTGAACAGCAGTGTTCAGATCTTGCCACAGATTCTCGATTGGATTTAGATCTGGACTTTGACTGGGCCATTCTAACACATAGATAGGTTTTGTTTTTAACCATTCCATTGTTGCCCTGGCTTTATGTTTAGGGTCATTGTCCTGCTGGAAGGTGAACCTCTGCCCCAGTCTCAAGTCTTTTGCAGACTCCGAGAGGATTTCTTCCAAGATTTCCCTGTATTTGGCTCCATCCATCTTCCCATCAACTCTGACCAGCTTCCCTGTCCCTGCTGAAGAGAAGCACCTCCCGAGCAGGATGCTGCCACCACCATATTTGACTGTGGGGATGCTGTGTTCAGAGTGATGTGTGATGTGCAATGCAGGGGCGTTTCTAGGGTCCTTGGAGATCGTGGGCACCAGGTCGGGAGGTATATGCAGCGCGCGCAGCGGCAAAAACTGGGCGTGGCCATGAGGTGAGTGGGCGTGGCCATGGGTGGGGCCAAATGTACATGAACTTAGCAGCGGTGTAAGCTACAGATAATGGGCCTGCCCATTGATATATTGGATGGAGCCCCCTGTCCTTTAGATAATTTACAATCGGTATAGGCATAGATCAAAGATGTATACGCACATACAATTTTGATTGGTCAATCACTGACCCCCAATTTTACCACCCCGTGCAGTAAGTGGGCCGACAATTTTATGAACAGAGCTAAAATTGGCTAATCAAAATTGTATGTGTGTACCAGGCTTTACAGCTAATACTGTACATACTGAAAGTAGCAGGGATCAGCATACAATATAGCTGGTTTACAATCAGTAAAGGCACAAAGTAACACCTTACACTGTACACACTGGAGGTAAATCAGCACACAGTGCAGGCACTAGAGAACAGCGTATACTGTACATACTGTAGGCAGCAGAATTCAGCACACTGCAGCTAGCGTGCCAAAAATATGAGGATCACGTTGTGCGGCGTGCTTATCGCGCCGCACCGAAAAATGGGTGGGCCATGGACCAGAATATAGGTGTGGTAACAGGTGGAGACAAATTTACATGAACCTAGCAATGGTGGGACATTAGATTAGGACAGTGGTGGCGAACCTTTTGGAGGCCGAGTGCCCGAACTGCAACCCAAAAGTCACTTATCTATAGCAAAGTGGCAACAGCAATTTAAACTAAATACTGTACAAACGTTTTAACTCATACATGAACATTATGGAAAATCCAAGTTCAAAATAAACTGTGAAGATAAACAATTTCATCCATTCTACTCCTGAAAAATGTATTCAATTTTTTAGAACCTCCCAGTTTTATTTTCTGTTTTAAAAAGCTAAAAAAGTAGGTTTAATGCTATTGTCTCATATTATAAGGATTCAACTTTTCCCATAGTCGCGCAGTTAGCAATCATGTGACCCCCAACAAGACAAATTCAGCAATCATGTGGCCCCCAACAAGACAAATTCAGCAGTCATGAGGCACATAAATAGACAGCATTTCACATAAATAGGCAGAATTCCCCCTTAATATGGTAGCCCCCCAAGTTAGGTAGTGAGTGACAGGGACCCCCAGGTTAGCTAGTGAGTGACAGGCACCTCCAGTTAGGTAGTGACAGGGACCAGATAGTGAGTGCCAGGGAGCCCCTTCAGGCAGTGAGTGAGTGAGTGCCAGGGAGCCCCTTCAGGCAGTGAGTGAGTGAGTGCCAGGGAGCCCCTTCAGGCAGTGAGTGAGTGAGTGCCAGGGAGCCCCTTCAGGCAGTGAGTGAGTGAGTGCCAGGGAGCCCCTTCAGGCAGTGAGTGAGTGAGTGCCAGGGAGCCCCTTCAGGCAGTGAGTGAGTGCCAGGGAGCCCCTTCAGGCAGTGAGTGAGTGAGTGCCAGGGAGCCCCTTCAGGCAGTGAGTGAGTGAGTGCCAGGGAGCCCCTTCAGGCAGTGAGTGAGTGAGTGCCAGGGAGCCCCTTCAGGCAGTGAGTGAGTGAGTGCCAGGGAGCCCCTTCAGGCAGTGAGTGAGTGAGTGCCAGGGAGCCCCTTCAGGCAGTGAGTGAGTGAGTGCCAGGGAGCCCCTTCAGGCAGTGAGTGAGTGAGTGCCAGGGAGCCCCTTCAGGCAGTGAGTGAGTGAGTGCCAGGGAGCCCCTTCAGGCAGTGAGTGAGTGAGTGCCAGGGAGCCCCTTCAGGCAGTGAGTGAGTGAGTGCCAGGGAGCCCCTTCAGGCAGTGAGTGAGTGAGTGCCAGGGAGCCCCTTCAGGCAGTGAGTGAGTGAGTGCCAGGGAGCCCCTTCAGGCAGTGAGTGAGTGAGTGCCAGGGAGCCCCTTCAGGCAGTGAGTGAGTGAGTGCCAGGGAGCCCCTTCAGGCAGTGAGTGAGTGAGTGAATGCCAGGGAGCCCCTTCAGGCAGTCAGTGAGTGAGTGAGTGAGTGCCAGGGAGCCCCTTCAGGCAGTCAGTGAGTGAGTGAGTGAGTGCCAGGGAGCCCCTTCAGGCAGTCAGTGAGTGAGTGAGTGCCAGGGAGCCCCTTCAGGCAGTCAGTGAGTGAGTGAGTGCCAGGGAGCCCCTTCAAGCAGTCAGTGAGTGAGTGAGTGCCAGGGAGCCCCTTCAGGCAGTCAGTGAGTGAGTGAGTGCCAGGGAGCCCCTTCAGGCAGTCAGTGAGTGAGTGAGTGCCAGGGAGCCCCTTCAGGCAGTGAGTGAGTGAGTGCCAGGGAGCCCCTTCAGGCAGTGAGTGAGTGAGTGCCAGGGAGCCCCTTCAGGCAGTGAGTGAGTGAGTGCCAGGGAGCCCCTTCAGGCAGTGAGTGAGTGAGTGAGTGAGTGCCAGGGAGCCCCTTCAGGCAGTGAGTGAGTGAGTGAGTGAGTGCCAGGGAGCCCCTTCAGGCAGTGAGTGAGTGAGTGAGTGCCAGGGAGCCCCTTCAGGCAGTGAGTGAGTGAGTGAGTGCCAGGGAGCCCCTTCAGGCAGTGAGTGAGTGAGTGAGTGCCAGGGAGCCCCTTCAGGCAGTGAGTGAGTGAGTGAGTGCCAGGGAGCCCCTTCAGGCAGTGAGTGAGTGAGTGAGTGCCAGGGAGCCCCTTCAGGCAGTGAGTGAGTGAGTGAGTGCCAGGGAGCCCCTTCAGGCAGTGAGTGAGTGAGTGAGTGCCAGGGAGCCCCTTCAGGCAGTGAGTGAGTGAGTGAGTGCCAGGGAGCCCCTTCAGGCAGTGAGTGAGTGAGTGAGTGCCAGGGAGCCCCTTCAGGCAGTGAGTGAGTGAGTGCCAGGGAGCCCCTTCAGGCAGTGAGTGAGTGAGTGCCAGGGAGCCCCTTCAGGCAGTGAGTGAGTGAGTGCCAGGGAGCCCCTTCAGGCAGTGAGTGAGTGAGTGCCAGGGAGCCCCTTCAGGCAGTGAGTGAGTGAGTGCCAGGGAGCCCCTTCAGGCAGTGAGTGAGTGAGTGCCAGGGAGCCCCTTCAGGCAGTGAGTGAGTGAGTGCCAGGGAGCCCCTTCAGGCAGTGAGTGAGTGAGTGCCAGGGAGCCCCTTCAGGCAGTGAGTGAGTGAGTGCCAGGGAGCCCCTTCAGGCAGTGAGTGAGTGAGTGCCAGGGAGCCCCTTCAGGCAGTGAGTGAGTGAGTGCCAGGGAGCCCCTTCAGGCAGTGAGTGAGTGAGTGCCAGGGAGCCCCTTCAGGCAGTGAGTGAGTGAGTGCCAGGGAGCCCCTTCAGGCAGTGAGTGAGTGAGTGCCAGGGAGCCCCTTCAGGCAGTGAGTGAGTGAGTGCCAGGGAGCCCCTTCAGGCAGTGAGTGAGTGAGTGCCAGGGAGCCCCTTCAGGCAGTGAGTGAGTGAGTGCCAGGGAGCCCCTTCAGGCAGTGAGTGAGTGAGTGCCAGGGAGCCCCTTCAGGCAGTGAGTGAGTGCCAGTGAGCCCCTTCAGGCAGTGAGTGAGTGCCAGTGAGCCCCTTCAGGCAGTGAGTGAGTGAGTGCCAGTGAGCCCATTCAGGCAGTGAGTGAGTGCCAGGGAGCCCCTTCAGGCAGTGAGTGAGTGCCAGTGAGCCCCTTCAGGCAGTGAGTGAGTGAGTGCCAGTGAGCCCATTCAGGCAGTGAGTGAGTGAGTGCCAGTGAGCCCCTTCAGGCAGTGAGTGAGTGAGTGCCAGTGAGCCCCTTCAGGCAGTGAGTGAGTGCCAGGGAGCCCCTTCAGGCAGTGAGTGAGTGCCAGGGAGCCCCTTCAGGCAGTGAGTGAGTGCCAGGGAGCCCCTTCCGGCAGTGAGTGAGTGCCAGGGAGCCCCTTCAGGCAGTGAGTGAGTGCCAGGGAGCCCCTTCAGGCAGTGAGTGAGTGCCAGGGAGCCCCTTCAGGCAGTGAGTGAGTGCCAGGGAGCCCCTTCAGGCAGTGAGTGAGTGCCAGGGAGCCCCTTCAGGCAGTGAGTGAGTGCCAGGGAGCCCCTTCAGGCAGTGAGTGAGTGCCAGGGAGCCCCTTCAGGCAGTGAGTGAGTGCCAGGGAGCCCCTTCAGGCAGTGAGTGAGTGCCAGGGAGCCCCTTCAGGCAGTGAGTGAGTGCCAGGGAGCCCCTTCAGGCAGTGAGTGAGTGCCAGGGAGCCCCTTCAGGCAGTGAGTGAGTGCCAGGGAGCCCCTTCAGGCAGTGAGTGAGTGCCAGGGAGCCCCTTCAGGCAGTGAGTGAGTGCCAGGGAGCCCCTTCAGGCAGTGAGTGAGTGCCAGGGAGCCCCTTCAGGCAGTGAGTGAGTGCCAGGGAGCCCCTTCAGGCAGTGAGTGAGTGCCAGGGAGCCCCTTCAGGCAGTGAGTGAGTGCCAGGGAGCCCCTTCAGGCAGTGAGTGAGTGCCAGGGAGCCCCTTCAGGCAGTGAGTGAGTGCCAGGGAGCCCCTTCAGGCAGTGAGTGAGTGCCAGGGAGCCCCTTCAGGCAGTGAGTGAGTGCCAGGGAGCCTCTTCAGGCAGTGAGTGAGTGCCAGGGAGCCCCTTTAGGCAGTGAGTGCCAGGGAGCCCCTTTAGGTAGTGAGTGACAGGGAGTCCCATTAGGGAGTGAGTGACAGGGAGCCCATTAGGTAGTGAGTGAGTGACAGGGAGCCCCCACCGCTCCCCCCCTTACCTCACAGTCAGCAGACCTCAGGATCAGCAGCGACCCAACCAGTAGTACGAGCGGGCGCCGGATGCACCCGCTCTATATGCGGAAGTGATGTCACTTCCGCATATCAGTGCGGGCGCTGGGTCCTAGCGCCCGCACGATTGGTCGCCGCCTGATCGAGGTCTGAGTGACGCGGCAGCGGCGGCGGCTGGAGGGAGCCGCTGACAGAGGGGGCGGCCAGGCGGAGATCCGTGGCACCCCAGGACAGATTGGGGGCACGTGCCCCCCCCCCCCAAATAGGGCTAGCGACGCCCCTGGTGCAATTTTAGTTTTCCGCCACACATAGCGTTTTGCATTTTGCCCAAAAAAGTTCCATTTTGGTCTCATCTGACCAGAGCACCCTCTTCCACATGTTTGCTGTGTCCCCCACATGGCTTGTGGCAAACTGCGGACGGGACTGCTTATGCTTTTCTGTTAACAATGGCTTTCTTGCCACTCTTCCATAAAGGCCAATTTTGTGCAGTGCAGGACTAATAGTTGTCCTATGGACAGATTCCCCCACCTGAGCTGTAGATCTCTGCAGCTCGTCCAGAGTCACCATGGGCCTCTTGACTGCATTTCTGATCAGCGCTCTCCTTGTTGGGCCTGTGAGTTTAGGTGGACAGCCTTGTCTTGGTAGGTTTACAGTTGTGCCATACTCCTCCCATTTCTGAATGATTGCTTGAACAGTGCTCTGTGGGATGTTCAAGGCTTCTGGAAATCATGGTGTTGCTCCCAAGATTCTCTTGGACAACCTCTGAGGCCATCACAGAGCAGCTGTATTTGCACTGACATTAAATTACACACAGGTGCACTCTATTTAGTCATTAGCACTCGTCAGGCAATGTCTATGGGCAACTGACTGCACTCAGACCAAAGGGGGCTGAATAATTACGCACACCCCACTTTGCAGTTATAGATTTGTAAAAAATGTTTGGAATGATGTACGAGTTTCGTTCCACTTCTCACGTGTACACCACTTTGTATTGGTCTTTCACGTGGAATGCCAATAAAATTGATGCATGTTTGTGACAGCATTGTGACAAAATGTGGAAAACAAGGGGGCTGAACACTTTTGCAAACACACATACATACATACATACATATACATATACATATACATATAGAGGCCGGTAGTGACATCAGATGGCACTCTCTGCACCACTCCCTGCCGCTCTCCCATACATCCCATCTACACTACCAGCCCTGGCTAGGCTGGAAGAGGTTGAGGTGACCCACTGGAGGTGGTTGTAAGCAACGTGCAGCACATAAATACAAATAGTAAGTGCAAATTTAAAGCGTGTGATAATTACCCACCAAGTTTAATGCACTATCGGAGCGCTCTCGCTCTCTCCCTTACCCTCTTGTTTTATAGCTAACTGGCTCCACCCAGTATAAGAGAGCAGCACAGAAAACATAGTGCACGGTTAAAGGGCCAGACCGTTTTGTTGAGCTCAAGTTTGTTCTTTGTCTATCAGTTTTACATTTACCTGCTTTGGTGTGCAGTCCTCTCCTCTGCCTCGCTCTCCCTCGCCTCACATCCACACAGCCATGTCCTGAGGCTGGCAAATTTAAGGTAGAAACTCTGTTGATGCATGTGTGCCAGAAGCTGGGCATGTAGGGGGGGACAGAGAGGACTCTGGGTGACTTTTGCCATCTTAACCTTGATGGTTAGAAGCCCTCCCACCAATACCACAGGTCCCACACTGAATTTCCCTCTACCAATAAATGGAACCCACGCTTGGCCTCCATAGATTTGCTTCATCCTTTCTCTGCATTGTTCCTAGTATTCTGCAGAAGGAAGGGGGAGAGGTGTGAAGATACTGTCGGTAAAGAAGAGCAAATATGAGGCTGATCAGTGAATGTGTAGGGAACGGAACATAGCTAACAACAACACTGCTTGTGCCCAGAGCCAACATACCACCACACAACCGAGTATGGGAAATAGTGTGTTAGGAGGTACTAATGGCTGCTGCTATGCTGATCCATTTTTATTGGGTGACAGACAAAAGGCAACTTCAAAAGTGGCTTCAAATTATTTTTTTGTCTGTTTTTGATGGGCTTTTAAGAGCATTTTGGTAAGTTCTGGAAACGGTCAACCCTTTTGCAGACAGAGACAGCCTCAACTGGTCTCTGTTTCTCTGTAGACTCAGCATAAAAGAAGATGTTTTTTCAGTAAATGGTTCATGAATAGACTGAATACTTAAAAAGGACCACTGGCACACACAAAAAAATTAATTACATGTGTACACATACTTCTAAAAAAAAGTACATATCTCCCAGATTAAAATGCACTATAAATTACTCTTTATAGAGTTGCTATAATTTACAGTATGCAGTAATATGCACCCATGTTGCTATCATTTAAAGTAAGCAGTAAAACTGTGACAGGTTTTGAACTAGTCCATCTTCTCATGGGGGATTCTCAGCATGTCCTTTATTCTTAACAGAGAAGGAGCATCTGGCTACTTACAGGGAGGGAGGGGAGAAGGAGCATCTGGCTACTTACAGGGAGGGAGGGGAGAAGGAGCATCTGGCTACTTACAGGGAGGGAGGGGAGAAGGAGCATCTGGCTACTTACAGGGAGGGAGGGGAGAAGGAGCATCTGGCTACTTACAGGGAGGGAGGGGAGAAGGAGCATCTGGCTACCTACATGAAGGGGAGAGCATCTGGCTACCTACATGAAGGGGAGAGCATCTGGCTACCTACATGAAGGGGAGAGCATCTGGCTACCTACAGGAAGAGAGGGGGGGGGGGGAGGGAGAGAAGGAGCATCTGGCTACCTACAGGAAGAGAGGGGGGGGGGGAAGAGCAACTGGCTACCTACAGAGAGAGAGCGGGAGGAGCATCTGGCTACCTACAGGAAGAGGGGGGGAGGGTGGGAAGGAGCATCTGGCTACCTACAGGGAGGGAGGAGGGAGAAGGAGCATCTGGCTACCTACAGGGAGGGAGGAGGGAGAAGGAGCATCTGGCTACCTACAGGGAGGGAGGAGGGAGAAGGAGCATCTGGCTACCTACAGGGAGGGAGGAGGGAGAAGGAGCATCTGGCTACCTACAGGGAGGGAGGAGGGAGAAGGAGCATCTGGCTACCTATACTGAGAGGTTGGGGAGGGGGGGGGGGGGGGGAAGCATCTGGCTACCAGTACTAGAAGGCGTGCGTGCGTGCGCGTGTTGGGGGGGGGGGGGGGGAGATGCGGTTGAAATGCTATTAGTCGGGGGGCAACTGGTGTCAGTTAGCCTTGGGTAGTAAAAAGTACAAATCCGGCCCTGGGTATCACATCCCCAAATAGCAACGCAGTAGCAGGTGTTGAAAAAAGTATCATTATGATGGACCCCAGGAAGATCTTCCCTAGTCATGCATAAGCTTTACACACACAGAGTGAGTGTGTGACAAAGAAAACCATCCTACCCTCTCCCCCATTATCAATGTAAAATGTAGGGGAACTTCCCCCGCCGGTATCTTCGCGGGCGCTTCACTTAGGGCTCTTTCACACTAGAGCCCATTTGCTGCGTTTCAATGCAAGTCAAAACTTTGCGTTAACTTAGGTAAAATGAAAGTCCATAGACTTACATGTTACCTTTCACACCCAACGTTACGAAGCGTTGTGGTATGGTGCATTTTTATGGTTGGGAGCTGGCGTTTTCCCGTAGGGCGAATTAATAGCTACCCCCGCTGATTGCGTCACACCGCAGCATCCGACGACACGCCGCAGGCTATTCAATGCGTGCAGAACGGCTCATGCACGCGTGTTTAGATGTGAAAGAGCCCTTAGGCTAGGGACCAACTATGAGCGCTTTTGTGGGAAGTCGCATATTGCCTGTGAACTCCCCGCACCTCACTCAGCTATAGCAATTTGTTCTGCAGCTACTGATGTGATCACCTTAGGATCCCTCCCAAATTGCTGCATGCAGCAATTTCACTAGTAAATAGACCAGATAGACTGACATGCTTCACGGCAGTCACGTCGCTTTTAGCAGAGCCCAAATACTGGTAAAGACACGAATGCCAGGAAGCATGTTGGGACACCGGTCTGTCGATTGTGCGTATTATTTTGCTGCACAGTGGATCTCTGGTTCTCATTGACACCCTCACCTCCCTGGGCTAAGTATTACCTCTTTATATTGCCTGTGCACCTTGCACTTTCCACTCTGCGTGTTGTTCCACCCAAGATAACCTTTCAGGTTTATTTATTACATCTCCTTTGCACAATAAATTGATTTTTTTTATATCTTTCTATGGATTGTTTTATGCATTTATAGCACTCAAGCACTTTCTGCGTAATATACCCACTTTTCAGGCTCAGCACCTTATCTACTGTAATATCCTATTCAAGAAGTTATGCACCAATAATGGAGCCTTTTCTGAAACCTGGGTTTCATCCAGGCGGGGTCCAAATCAGGAACCATCTAGGATATCATATTGCTGCCATTGCCAAATATCCAATGTGCAATAATAATATTAAAGGGACACTGAAGCGAAAAAATATATATAATGAATTGTATGGGTAGTATGGATAATGAGTAGAATATTAGTAGCAAAGAAAAGAGTCTCATTTTTATTTTCAGCTATGTAGCTTTTTTCTATAACATTACATCCTTCTCTAATATTTGCAGTTAACAAATTACACTCTGGTTCTGCTGTTTCATCATTTCAAATACAATGACCCTTTGAACTTCCTGGCTGAAAAAGAAAGGTTGAGATGAGAGCTTCAGAAAATAAATTTGCTCTCTGACTAAATTGGTCAGAAAGCTTAGAGAAGCTCATTTGCAAAGATAACAACTGAAGTTTCTTAACTCTTCCTGTACTGGAAATAGTTCCTTTGCTACTAATGTTCTACCGTATATACTCGGATACAAGTCGACCTCATGTATAAGTCGACCCCAATATTTGACCCTCTTAAACAGGAATTTATTAATTACTCAAATATAAGTCGGTGCAGCAAAGTTAAGGGCTGTGTGGCCCTTCTAGCAGTGTGGCCCCTTTGTCCCCCTGGCTGTGTGGCCCCTCTAGTTGTGTGTCATCTGTGTCCCACTGGCTGTGTGGCCCGTTTCCCCTGGCTGTGTGGCCCCTGTTTCCCCTGGCTGTGTGGCTTCTGCTGTGTGGCCCCTGTTTCCCCTGGCTGTGTGGCTTCTGCTGTGTGGCCCCTGTTTCCCCTGGCTGTGTGGCCCCTGTTTCCCCTGGCTGTGTGGCTTCTGTGTCCCCCAGGCTGTGTGGCCTCTGTGTCCGCCTGGCTGTGTGGCTCCTGCTGTGAGGCCCCTGTGTCCCCCTGCCTGTGCAGTCACTGGTGGGCAATAGCTATTCCCCTGTGTCCCCTTCCCAGCAGTGTTAGCAGACAGCTTGCTAAAAAGCCCCCCTCCCTCCCACCACCATGCAAAGAGGCCTCTTCTCTCTACCTCTCCCCCCTCTGTGTGATCACTGAAGCCAGCAATCACTCACTGAGCTATCCCGCGCTGCAAAGCAGACAGTTTACTGAAAATCCCTCTCCCTCCCACCAGCCACAACCACGCAAAGGAGCCTCTTATCTCTATCTCTCCCCCGTGTAATTGCTAAAGTGGAAGCTTCAAACTCACACTAATTCATCCGAGCACAGCTCTCTTCTGCCTGTAGTCACGCTGACTGGGCTGTATGCATAAGCTACAGCTCCCGATGTAATGTGATACATGAAGTCACATGACATCGGGGCTCGTAGCTGTGAGCTGATGCACACACAGCCCAGCCAGCGTGACTACAGGGAGAAGAGCGCTGTGCTCCGATGGATTAGTGAGTGAGAAGCTTCCACTTTAGCGATTACACAGGGGGGAGAAATAGTGACAAGAGGCTCCTTTGCATGGTGGTGGGAGGGAGGGGGATTTTCAATAAACTGTCTGCTTAACATTACAGGAAGGGGGAGAGAAAGAGGTGCCTCCCCATTCCTGGCTATAAGTGGGGAAATTTTGGACTATCTCGAGTATAAGGCGACCCCCCCACTTTTATACTTTGAGTCAGTCCAAAATTTCTCGACTTATAGCCGAGTATATACGGTATTTCTTCGCTGTACTACACATACAATTCATTACACCATAAGTTTTTCACTTCAGATTCCCTTTAAAGTCGTGTGTTAATTATTCATCATTCTTATGCAAACATGGGGCCATATAGGATTTAAAGTGGTTTCAACTATGAATTCTTATTGTATATATGCATTATGTGTAATTAATAAATCTTTGATTCAGTGGTGTTCTTGTAGTTTTATTGCGGGAGTGTGCTTCCTCTCCTACCTATGCCTAACGCTAACCAGCCCGCATTTTTTTTAAAAGATACGTTTTTTTATTGTTTTCTTTTTTCAGTACAACAGTACAACATAACTTTGATTACAACTTACAAACATACTACCCAAACAGTAAGTTGTGGTAAGTCAGGGTCCCGAGAAGACAGTGAAGAAGGTGAGGGAAATATGAAGAGAAGAGAAGAGTGAGAGAGGCGAAAGGGAGAAGAAGGAAAGGAAGACATCTTAATTATTATTGCTTATAATATGTTATTCAGATAGAGAGTAGACATATTAATAGAATCTAATTAACCATATGTCACATGACGGTATTCCATATTACATATAAAGAAATGTCCTTGAACGTTCTATAGCCGGAGTAAGGAGATATATCTTATTAATCGATTGCCTGTAAAAATGACTCACTATTGTCGGTGAATAAACATAGTGTCTCACGTATAATATTCGATAAAGTACGTGTTTAGATATCTGTTTGAAGACTCCTACAGTGTTTATCACACCACCTAGACCATATGTTCTCGAACTTATTTGGGCAGTTTCTGCTTTTGTATGTCATTTTGCACAGGGGAAGCATATGATTGACTGTAGAAATCCATTCGGTCTTAGAAGGCGCTACAGGCTGGTTCCAGTGAATTAAGATTATTTTCCTAGCAATATGGCAAAGTGTGAATATCATGGCTTGTTTATATCTATTGTGGCTAGTTTTTGTAAATATTCCCAGCATTGCCATTCTTATATCAAGTTTGAACGGAGAATCTAGTACTTTCCCAATGGTTTTTTCAACCTGTTCCCAGAACCTTTTGAGTTTTGAACATGTCCAGAACATATGTAGGTAGGTTCCTACTAGTGTACCACATCTAGTACATATATTAGAATGGGCTTGATTGATTCTGTGCAGCCTATTTGGAGTGAAGTATACTCTATGGAGATACTTTAGATGTATTAGTCTGTCCCTAGACGAGATCAGGACCCCAGCTCCCCTTCCCACCACTTCCTCCCACTCCTCATTCTCTATTTCCCCTATGTCACCTGTCCATTGCGTGCGTAGTTTATCAGTATTGTGGCCCATTTGGATTAGCAGATCTGTATATATGGCTGATAGGGGTTTTCCTAAATTTTCCTGTATAAGGAGAGACTCCAGCGGGTCTGACCCCAGTTGCACACCCCCCCTTCCGAATTGGGCAATGAATGCATGGGAGAGTTGTAGGTACCTAAAATACATTTGTCGAGGGATATTGTATAATTGTCTAAGTTCTGTGAAGGGCAGTAAAGTTCCCGTATTAGTAATATCTTTCAATATTTTGACCCCATGTTTCGCCCATAGTGCCGGGTCAGGTATAGAAGAAAAATGAGGTATATTGGGGTTGCCCCAAAGAGGGGTGTATGGGGATTGCCTTGCGGGCGTTGCAAATTTCTTTTGGAGATATTGCCACGCACGAATCGTGGTTTTCATGACTATGGTAATGTGTGGGGATGAATTTGATCCTCTAAAAGGGAGATTAAGAAGGGCCTCATATGATCCCATGATTGCCGCTTCTGCTACTATTGCAGGGTTGAGCTCGTTTCTGGAGAACCACCAGCGGACTGTGACTAGTTGCGCTGCCAGGAAGTAATAGAAAAAATTAGGCATGGATAGCCCACCTAACCAGCCCGCATTTACTCCTAACATTAACCCTCCCCTACTTATGCCTAACACTACTCACCCACCATTTTCTCCTAACACTAAATCCGGTGGTTTGCTCAGTAACTAAAAAGCCCAGAGTACGGCTACAATGTAATCAACTCTGTTGCACTATTGGTCCCAGCAAGCGTTCACAATTTTACAACCTCCCACCATCCCTGCAGAGTTCTGGCTATTTGGCACTCAACATTTCTGCCTATAGCCAGTATTATCTCCTGTTAACATGATTGCCTATGGTGGCACCCAAATTTTCCTGGTGCCTCTTACGCCCAAATTGTCCAGGTCACACGCACAGCATGCTAGATTGTAACCAAAGCAGATGGAGCAATTTTCGCCCTTCAGTGCTTCCGGAAAGTATTCACAGCGCATCACTTTTTCCACATTTTGTTATGTTACAGCCTTCTTCCAATATGGATTCGGATCATTTTTCCCCCCAGACTCCTACACACAAAACCATATGACAGTGTTTGGGGAAAAAAAAAAAAAAAAAAAAAAAAAAAAAAAGTTTACAGCCTTTGCCAGGAAGCTCAAAAAGTGCATCCTGTTTCCCCTGATCATCCTTGAGATGTTTCTGCAGCTTAATTGGAGTCCACCTGTGGTAAATTCAGTTGAGTGGACAATTTGGAAAGGCGTACACCTGTCTATATAAAAAGGTCCCACAGTTGACTGTTCATGTCTGTGCACAAACCAAGCATGAAGTCAAAAGGAACTGTCTGTAGACCTCCAAGACAGGATTTAGAGGCAAAAATCTGGCGAAGGTCACAGAAACATTTCTGCTGCTTTGAAGGTCCCAATGAGCACAGTGGCCTCCATCATCGTAAGTGGAAGAAGTTCAAAACCACCAGGACTGCTTCTAGAGCCCTAAACAGAGTGATCGGGGGAGAAGGGCCTTAGTCATGGAGGTGACCAAAAACCTGATGTTCACTCTGTCAAAGCTCCAGAGGTCCTCTGTGGAGAGAGGAGAACCTTCCAGAAGGACAATCTCTGCAGCACTCCACCAATCAGACCTGTATGGTAGAGTGGCCAGACAGAAGACACGCCGTAAAAAAAAGGCACATGGCAGGCCACCTGGAGCTTGCCAAAAGGCAGAACTATCAGACCATGAGAAACAAAAATTCTCTGGTCGATGAGACAAAGTTTGAACTCTTTGGTGTGAATGCCAGGCATCACATATGGAGGAACCCAGGCTACAATCATCAGGCGAATACAAGCCCTACAATGAAGCACGGTTGTGGCAGCATCATGCTGTGGGGTAGTTTTTCAGTGGAAGGAACTGGGAGACTAGTCAGGATAAGGGAGAGATGACTGCAGCAATGTACAGAGACATCCTGGATGAAAACCTGATCCAAAGCACTCTTGAACCCAGACTGGGGCAACAGTTCATCTTAAGCACACAAGCCAACATATCAAAGGAGTGACTTCAGGACTGTAAATGCCCTGGAGTGGCCCTACCAGAGCCCAGACCTGAACCTGATTGAACATCTCTGGAGACATCTTAAAATGGCTGTACTCTGATGCTTACCATCCAACCTGATGGAGCTTGAGAGGTACTGCAAAGAGGAATGGGCGAAACTGGCCAAGGATAGGTGTGCCAAGCTTGTGGCATCATATTCAAGAAGACTTGAGGCTGAAATTGCTGCCAAAGGTGCATTGACAGAGTACTGAGCAAAGGCTGTGAATATTCATGTATTGGGTGTTGTGTGTACAATTCTGAAGGGAAAAATGAATTTAATCCATTTTGGAATAAGGCTGTAACATAATGTGGAAAAAGTGATGTGCTGTGAATACTTTCCGGATGCACTGTATTTGTGTCCTCCAAGTACCCTGTAATTACAAGTTATGACAGTTTGTCTGCACTCACATGATCTTTTGTAATGGAAGATGAAACTTCTCAATGTCATATGACTCACAGGCAGTTCCAGAATTGCTACTTTCACCAGTATTTGGCAACCACAGTGTTTCTGCTTTATCAACAGCAGTCTGTCGGAAAACTGGTGTACAGGTTCCTGCAGATAATAGTTTAACTCAACTATCTAGCAGGAGGAGCAAAACATTTAATAAGTGACCCAATAAGCACTAAAAGCAGGTAGAGATCCATGGAGGTATGCTACATACACACTTGATAAAGGAAAAGTCTTTGGAAAAGGCAAGATCACAGACCAATTTTACCCCATTCCATGTCATGAGAGCCATACTCTACACAGTCTATTCTATTGAGCTGAACTCCCCATCAGATCAAATCTTTGCAAGATGCTGTGCACAAAGATGCTGTACACATTCAAAAGATCAATATCTGCAAAAAAAATCTGATCCTGCAAAAGATCCGTTCCCGCAAAGTGCATTCATAGTCTATATCTGCAGATCTCAATACACACCTTGTTTAACAGACATTCATCTGCAGCTCAGATCCACCAGGATGGATCTTCAGATGATTGTCAGATCTGCAGATGAATGTCTGTTAAACAAGGTGTGTATTGAGATCTGCAGATATCATTGACTATGTATGCATTTTGCAGGAACTGATCTTTTGAATGTGTACAGCATCTTTGTGTGCAGCATCTTGCAAAGATTTTATCTGATGGGGAGTTTAGCTCCATAGAATAGACTGTAGAGTATGGCTCTCATACTACATGGAATGGGGTAAAATTGGTCTGTGATCTTGCCTTTTCCAAAGACTTATCTCAAGTGTGTATGTAGCATTAGTCTAGTTAAGGAGACCAAGAGAGAATCCTCAGACCAGTGGCTGCTCCCTGCAATTTGGTTGCAACTACTAATTTATAAGAAACAACAAGAAATGTGGAACCCAGTGCCAACCACCAAATAGGTCAAGTAAATTTGCACAGTAGGGGGCAGTCGAAGCAAGCACCATGCCTAAAGCCCAGCAGCCTTAAAGAGAACCTAAAGTAAAAAAAACAAAAAAAAACAAACACGAGATGAACTCACCTGGGGCTTCCCTCAGCCCCCTGCAGACGATCGGTGCCCTCGCAGCTCCGCTCCGATGTCCCAGGACCCGCCGGCGAACACTTCCGGTTTGGCCGTCAGGCATGGGAACGCGAGTGATTGTTCGCGTTCCCAGCCTGTATATCGCCCCCTATGCTGCTATTGCGGCCAGGAGGTCGCAATAGCAGCATAGGGGGTGATATACAGGCTGGGAACGCGAACAATCACTCGCGTTCCCATGCCTGTCGGCCGGTGACGGCGAAACCGGAAGTGTTCGCCGGCGGGTCCTGGGCCATCGGAGCGGAGCTGCGAGGGCACCGATCGTCTGCAGGGAGCTGAGGGAAGCCCCAGGTGAGTTCATCTCGGTTTTTTTTTACTTTAGGTTCTCTTTAAGGCTCACACACATCAGACCATAGTCTTTTGAAAATGAAAGATCACAGACCAAATTTTACCCCCTTCTGTGTAGTATGAGAGCCATACCTACACAGTTTATTCTATGGAGCTGAGCTCCCCATCAGACAGCAATCTTTGCAAGATGCTGCACACAAAGATGCTGTAGACATTCAAAAGATCAGTATCTGCAAAAGATCTGTTCCTGCAAATTGCATTCATAGTCTATGAGATCTGCATATCATCATACACACCTTAACAGACATTCATCTGCAGATCAGAGCCACCAGGATGGATTTTCAGATCTGCAGATGATTGTCAGTAAGGGCTCGTTTCCACTATTGCGGTGCGGAATCGCCTGGATTCCACCGCTGATGAAATCGCATGCGGATGCAATTCCCCATGAGTTTTTTGCCGCAAATTCGCATAGCTGAGGGTATTTGCGATTTTAACCATGTCACTGCCTGTGTGAATTTACATTAGTACCTATGCGAATTCACGGCAAAACGCATGGGGAAAGCGCATGCGATTTTCCTATTAAATACATTGCATGCGATTCGCCTGCATTCCACTCGCAGGCGAATTATGCGGTTCTTTGTGCATTTTCACTGCTGAAAAAAAAACGCAGCTCAACAAGTGGAAACAGGCCCATCCACTTGCATTACATGCGCGAATCCGCATGCGTTGAACACATGCGGATTCGCGATAGTGGAAACGAGCCCTTAAACAAGGTGTGTATGATGATCTGCAGATTTCTCATAGAGTAGGAATGCAATTTGCAGGAACGGATCTTTGGCAGGAACAGATCTTTTGCAGGTACTGATCTTTTGTGTCTGTACAGCATCTGTGTGTGCAGCATCTTGCAAAGATTTTTTTTCTGATGGGGAGTTCAGCTCCATAGAAAATACTGTGTAGGTATGGCTCTCATACTACATGGAAGGGGGTAAAATTGGTCTGTGATCTTTCATTTGCAAAAGACTATGGTCTGATGTGTGTATGTGGCCTAAGGCCCTGGTGTGCCATTTTAGCCTTTATTTTAATGGGTATCTATTCCCACATTTCTTACAAAATAGTGGTCACGACAACATTGCCGTAAGCAGGAAGCGGCTGTTGGTCTCCTCAACTAGACTAGCCCGAAAATCATCTCACTTATCCAATTACCTTAAAGCTACTTTCACAGTAGGATGTTGCGTTTGAAGCGACGTTAAAGGGAACCAGAGAGAAATGCATTGTTAAAATAGAAAATTTTTATACATACCTAGGGCTTCTTCCAGCCCCATAAGCCTGGATCGCTCCCACGCTGCCATCCTCCGCTTCTTGGATCCGCCGGTACCGGGCCCGTCACTTCCGGCGGACGCGGCCAATTGTCCGCATCACAGGGGCTCCCTCCATACCCGTACGCATGCGGCTGCGCAGTAGGCAGCCACACGCGTAACCGTATGGAGGGAGGCCCCTGTGATGCAGAGAATTGGCCGCGTCCGCCAGCCGACTGGCGGTAATGACGGGACCCGGTATCGGCGGATCCAGGCAGCGGAGGACGGCCGCGTGGGAGCGATCCGTGCGTATGGGGCTGGAGGAAGCCCAGGTATGTATAAAAGCTTTTCTTGATCCGCTCTGGTTCTCTTTAAGGTTGCACAACGTGGCCCTAACGCAACACTTATACACTTTCACAGTGTGACGTTAAAGTCGCACGTTAGAACATGTAATTACTATTGAACGAATACGGTGCATGCGGAACATTTTAAAAAAGAAAAAAGAAAAACAACATTACTGAGCATGTGCAACACAAGTAACGCAGCAGGTTCATTGATAAACGCACAGCATGCAGCATTTTCTAATAACGCTACACACAAACGCAACTTGTGCACTGTAACTGTCACACAGACTTTGCATTTCTGTGCGTTACTCTGCATTATATTTTATAACGTGCGACTTAAACGTCGCATTGTGAAAGAGGCCTTAAAGAACATCAATTGCGGGGGAAAATAGGTGTTACCGATGCTTTATCACAAGCAGAGAAAACAATTTGCATTTAAAATCCTCTGTTTTTCTAAGCAGACTACTTTAACTTAAAAAAAAAAAAAAAAAACACAACAAACACCACATATCCAGGCACATCGCCTTTATTTTTACTTTAACGCAAAGGCTGTGCAAATCAGGCTGTGTCATTAGCAGTAAGGACAACTTTATCTGGTTATACAACAATTTTTTTTTTTTTTTTTTTAGTATTCTACATCTTTAGTAACTAATCTTTAGAAATGCAGCTGGGTGACAATTGTCTGCCCACAGGAGAGCCGCCCGCCCATTATAAATATGTAGATTAGTTAAATGCATTTCTTTTTTACATGGAAATACTGCCAGATTTTAGTGAATAAGTCAAAGGATTTTACATAGCAATGTGTAGAAAAAAATTTGCATAAAATGTCTTTAAAAACTGAAACAATTACTAAGATCCTTGCAATCTTGGAAAAAAAAAAAAAAAAAAAAAAAAAAAAAGCAAAAAAAAACCAAACAAAAAAAAAACAGTTTGGTGGGGCAGGGGAAAAAAAAAATCAGAGGTTTTCCTGGATGCTGTAGCTGGAAGAAAAGTCACTGAAGAAGCAGGAACTGAAAGAACCATGAAAAATTGTACATTTATATATATACTTGCATAAGAGCCGACCAGTGTATAAGCCGAGGTACCCACTTTTTCCTCAGAAACCAGGAAAAAGTGATTGACTCGCATATAAGCCCCCTCCCCAATATAGCTCCCTCCACAGTAGCCAGATGTTCCCCCAGTACAAGTCAGCCCCTCTCCCCATAGACAGATCATACAGCGGTGTCTCAAGAAGCCACTAGATATGAGACAGCGATTGCCACACAGGCAGAATCCCTGATCATTGCACCGCTGACACGTTGCTTGCACACTCCGCTCCACAAGCCAGGGGACACAGGTAGTCTTGACCAGTGCTCTCTGCACACCATGTTGCAGGGGATAGGGGGCACGGACACAGCAGGGTGCAAGCTGGTAAGAGCAGGATGATGAGAAGATGTACAGTTCTCCCATTGTAAAATGCACTACAAAATTCCTTCTCCACTGTCATTTACAGTAAGTAGTAAAAATCTGACAGATCTGATAGGTTTTGGACTAGACCATCTCCTCATGGGGGATAATCCATATTCATTTCCTTTACCCAAAAAATAAAGAAACCTCTGAGAACCCCCCCATGAGGAGATGGATTAGTTTGGAAACAGTCGATAAGTCATTTACAGTGCATTTTACTCTAGAACAAAATGTAGATCTTTATATGTATGCATTTTACATTTTAGCATTTTTTTGAGACAGTGGAGCTTGAACTGGCCAATCTGTAGCTAGCTCATTTATACAGTCCTTGGATCGTAGCAGATTAGAGCAGCACTTGGCAGGGTAGCTTACCTTTTCCTCATCACTGGCACAAGTTATTGGGGTACAGGTAGTCCCCGGTTAACAAACGAGATAGGGACTGTAGGTTCATTTTTAACCTGAATCTGTCCTTAAGTCGGAACACTGTGCCATCTTTGTCCCCTGTGCCTCCTCTGCCCTCTGTACCTGCTTATACAAGTTTAAAAGCCATTTTTCTTTGAATTTAAAATCTATTTTCTCAAAAACTACAAGTCCCATTTGAAAACATTTTTCACTTAATCTGACAGAATCCATGTGGTTTGTATTGGTGGGTTGTTAGTTGGGCGTTCGTAAGTCAGGGACTACCTGTAATTCATCAGTCACTAGATAAGAGGCAATCATAACTGCTGTAACACCAACTAAGCTCAGAGGTCTGTTTGGTTCTATAAAGCACAACTGAAGTGATAGCAATATGGGGGCTGCCATATTTAATTTACTTTTAAACAATACCAGTTGCCTGGTAGCCCTGCTGATCTATTTGGCTTAAGTAGTGTTTGAATCACACAAGAATCAAGCACGTAACTAATCTTGTCAGACTTGACAATAATGTCAGAAACTCCTCATCTGCTGCATGCTTGTTCAGGGCCTATGGCAGAGGGCCTAAGAGGCAGAGATCAGCAGGACAGCCAGGCAACTGATATTGCTTAAAATGAAATATAGCAGTCTCCATAACCCTCTGAATTCAGTTGTCCCAGGTCTTATCACTTAAGCCAGTCTGAGCATACGCAGTGCGCTCTCTCCGACCGCGACTGGATAAAGTTATGGAACCCAGTACCAGAGCTGGAGAAGGCTGAGGACAGCGGCGTGGGAGCAATCCTTGCGGATGGGGCTGGAGAAAGCCCCAGGTATGTATCAAACGTTAATATTTGTCTCTGGTACACTTTAAAGTTTTATACTTTATGGTGTAATTTCTGATCCCAACAAAATGTATCTACGACTGCTTGAATGTTATCGGTCATGTGTTTTATAAATCAGGTAACACAGTACATTCAATTATGTTAAATGAAGGGGGTAGCTAGCTGGTTCACATATGGATAAACATTCCACTGTGAATGGAAAGATTATTTACCTTACCTTCTATGTATCCGATTACCATCTTATGCATGTAAACATCACCTTCCTTGATTTGCCTGTCCAAGCTATGACTCAAATCCCTATGACTTCTAGTATCTCAGCCAATCATTATGCGTTCTTTCCCAAGACTATTATGTAACCATTTCCATGAAAGCTCCCTTTTTTATAGCCTGCTGACACAGACTTTGTAATCACCATCTCATGCAAATAGCTACACAGCTGAAGCAACGCTGTTGAGGGCTCCATATTGCACACCTTCTGCTTTCTGACAATCCCCAATACAAAATGAGAAGCTACCAAGATATTAATAGCATCATAGAAAGCCACATTCACACTAGCAGCTTTTCATGTTCCACTTTTGGGCTCAGAGTTTTGCCACCTGTGCAATTGGATATAATAATGTTTTTCATTCACTGGCAACTGCAGATTAATGTATAAAAAACAATTTAAGAGTAATAGTTAGGGATGCTCATTCGGATTCAGCGGAAATGCAATTTGAAAAATGAAATTGCATCTCCGCATCGGAATGCGGAAATCGGTAATGCAAGTGCGGTAGGCGGATTTCCGCCGGAAATCGCGTTAATTCCACCCGACTTTAACATTGATTTTCTCAAAAACTACAAGGTATTTTTGCAAATTTTTTTTTTGAACCTTGTTCACAAGATTGTTTAATAAACCCTGAAAATCTGGTGTTTCTAGGACTTACGGGGGCTTTGCTATTAACCGCTAAAGTCGGCGGATTTTTACTGTAATGTAAAATGCAGAAAATCTGCACCTGTCTATTTTCTGCATTTTACATTACAGTAAAAATCGGCCTAGAAACACCAGATTTTCAGGGTTTATTAAACAGAATCTTCTGAACAAGATGCAAAAAAAAAAAAAAAAAAGTTTTCAAAAAGACCTTATAGTTTGAGAAAATCGATGTTAAAGTCGGGCGGAATTTCCACGATTTTCGATGGAAATTCCGCATTGGAATGCGGAAATTGGTAGCAGAAAGCGGAATCGGTAGTTGGCTTTGGCGGAATGCGGATTTACCGCGGAACCGGAAATTGGCAGTTCCGACCATCCCTAGTAATAACCAAATATAAAATGGGGCCAGAATGTCTGCAGAGTTCCAATTTCCATCATATAAGGTAATATTCTACAAATAAAACTGTACTGAAAAGACAGCAGGTTAAAACAAAATGTCACCAACATGGCAAGTGTTCATGAGTAACTCGCTTATTTGTCATATTATATGCTAAATTTTGGGTGTAAAGAAACATAGGTCCTTATTCAATCTACCCTTTCATCTAAGTTTTCTCCTGGCCAGGGCCAGAATTCTGGAAAGGCCACAAAGGTATCGGCCTTGGGCAGCTGTAGCCCAGAGGGGCACCTGAACATGGGGAAAAAAAAAAAAAAAAAAGTGTAAGCTACATATGAAAGAGGAGGCTGCAATTGGGGGATCAACACATGAAAAAGGGAAGCGAATGGCCAAGGGAGCTGTTCATGAAAGAGGTGCTGCAGAAAATTGGATGATACACATGGAAGGGGCTGTACATGGAATGGGAGGGGCTGTGCAGCACAAGGAAGGGGAGTCCCAGTACACTTGGCCTAGGGGCAGAAAAAGTATAAATCCGGCCATGGCCTAGCACATAATTTTCAGCATTCTACAACTGAACAAAATACCAAAATGTAAGTGAAAAAGTACTATTAAAATTAGGTATTTTCTTTCTTGCTGGTTGCCTTAAGGGAACCTGAAGATAGTAAAAAGGGGGCTTCTGCCAGCCCCCTGCATCCGCCCAGTGCCAGCACTATTCGACGATCCTCCCATCCCCTGCTGCTGCACAGTCTCGTTATCCCCAACTTACCAGCGAAAATCTCTACTTCACCTGCGAAGGATGCTCCCGGGAGCGCGAACAAGCATGCGCATGCCCAGGGACGTGCAGGTACATTCGACGGCGACTGAAGAAAGTGAAACCTTGAGGACTGGCGTGGGCACAGGGAAGCTGACAGAAGCCCCAGGTAACCAGGTAAGTGAAACTCACCAGTTGCCTGGCTATCCTACTAATCCTCTGCCTTTAATACTTTTAGCCATCCCGCCTGAACAAGCATGCAGCAGACCAGGTGTTTCTGACATTATTGGATCTCACAAGATTAGCTGCATGTTTCTGGTGCGATTCCGACATTACTGCAGCCAAACAGATCAGAATGGCCTCCAGGAAACTGGTATTGCTTAAAAGAAAAATACATATAGCAGCCTCTATATTCTTCTCACTTCAGGTTCCCTTTATGCGAAGAATTAATCTGACAGCTGGACTAGCACAGAGCATTGAGCCGCTCTGTCTGTCCTTTCTCCCATAACTTTATAATTTCCATAGTATGGTGCTGAGTTCATCCAGTAATGTAAATGTGAGATGCAAAATAAGATAATTCACATTTAAAACACGTCTCAATAGATTTAATTAAAAGCATATGGGAATAAAAAAAAAAAAAAAAAAAAAAGTTAAACAATTTTAAATCTGAGGGCGCGTTTCCACTTGAGCGGAAACCGCCATGAATCCGCAGAGTTTCCCAGCAGGCGAATAGTGCGGGGAAACTCTGCCATAGGCTGCAATGGCAACGTCGGCCGAATTGCTACCGCTAGCGATTCGGGCCGGCTTTTCCATCTGAATCGGCGCGGGAGGCTGCGGATCCCATAGCCGTGCATGGCATTAGTTTCACTTACCTGGGGCTTCTGCCAGCCCCTTGCAGCCTTCCTGTCCCGCGCCGGTCCTCCACGATCTTCCATTCTTCCGCTGCCAGCTAGTTTCGGTTTGGTTGACACGGCAACAGCACCTGCGCCCCCCGGGCCATGTGTATATCTTTCTTCAAGTTCCTGCCCACAAAAGCGCAAAGAGATACGTGTGGCTTGGGGCGCGTAGGCGCAATTGCCATTGACAGTAACGAAACTAGCTGGTGGCGGGAGAACGGAGGATCGTGGAAGACCGGCGCGGGACAGGAAGGCTGCAAGGGGCTGACAGAAGCCCCAGGTAAGTGAAATGTTTTTGTTTTAATATTCAGTTCCACTTTAAGTTAGCCAACAATGGTATCATCCTGATTCACAACTTCTTTCTTTCACCAGATTTAACAAAAAAATGTCAGAAACAGCTGATCTGCACGCTTGTTCAGGGTCTATGGCTAGAAGTATTAGAGGCAGAGGATCAGCAAGACAGCCAGGCAACTGGTATTGCTTAAAGGAGTAATCAGGCAGTATTAGGATTCTTTCACACTAAGGATTCTTTCACACTAAGTTAGGTGCTACGTTAAGGTCGCAGAACGTGCACCTAACGCAACGCATGGTGGTGGTGGCAGAGGACATTAGCAAAGAGCCGCATTAAGCAGCTCTTTGATGTGTCCGTGATGCGTACTATAGTACGCATGCGCTGCTGGAGACCATGTGAGCGGAAAACTCGCATCACGTGGTCCCGCTAGTGACGTCAGCACAGTGCAGTGAATATTAATTAGCCATGTGGCTAATCACTGCGCCTGTGCAAGCAGGCTAACGCGGCAAAGCTGCTCTAACGCCATAGCATGCTGCACTTTAGATTGACGTGCAGCGTTACAATGTAACGCAACGTGGGCACTGTGAACAGCCCATTGCAGTTACATTGCTGTGCCTTGGGGAGCGTTACAGGCTGCACTAACGTGCGCCTGTAACGTCCCACTGTGAAAGCAGCCTTAAAGTGAACCTCCGGACTAAAAATCGACTCAGCAGCACTGAAAAGGCTTTGTGTTTCTTTAACAGTTTCACAGCATCAGAACTTTGTTTCTATTATTCAAGCCTCATTTTTAGCTGCACAGAAGAAAACTGCCCGGGCTCTTTTCCCCTGATGCTGTGCAAAGCATGATGGGATTTCTGATTTTGTTCTCGTTCTGCTGTTTTGGTGCAATTTTTTTTTTTTTTTTTTTTTTTTTTTTTGAATTTGACATTTGAAGCCTAGCGTGTGCAGCTGGGAGGGGTAATCAGGACACAGGATAGTTGGAACTGTGTCTCCTGCTCCTTGTCACCTTTCAACCAAAAAGATGGCTGCCCCCATGAATCACAAACATTTGCCTGTTCTTTTAAAACAGGGTGAGTAAGTAATTATATTACCTATCTATTCTAGTTAACATAACTAATGTAACTTGATGACAGTATGTTTGTTTAGGCTGAAGTTCCCCTTTTAGCCCCATCTACATGATACGATTCTTTGTGCGATCCGATTACGATTCTATTTACGATCTGATAAGATCTGACATGTCCGATCGGGATTCGATTTGCCATGGTTTTGCAATGGCAAATCGAATTAGATCGAATCCCGATCGGACATGCCGGATTTAATCAGATTGTAAATAGAATCGTAATCGCACAAAGAATCGTATCGTGTAGACTGGGCTTTAAAGAAAAGAAAGGCTACTTACCGGGGGCTTCCTCCAGGCCCAAGCTCCCAGCATGTCCCTCGCCGCAGCTCTCCCCGCAGCCGTTCGCCGCAGCTCCGTCCCGGTCCCCGGCGATGACGTCAGGGCGACCTCCAGGTCGGCCTGTACTGCGCCTGCGCAAGCGGCTCGGTCAATCACCGCCACGTGGGCCGGAGCGGACTGCGCAGAACTACTGCGGCTGCGCGGCCCGCTCCGGCACACGTGACGGTGATTGACAGGCGCAGTACAGGCCGATCTGGAGGTTGCCCTGACGTCATCGCCGGGGGCCGGGACGGAGCTTCGGTGAACGGCTGTGGGGAGAGCTGCGGCGAGGGACGTGCTGGGAGCTTGGGGCTGGAGGAAGCCCCCGGTAAGTAGCACTTATTTTCTTTAATACTGCCTGATGACTCCTTTAAAGGAAACACGAGGTGAGAGGAATATGGAGGCTGCCATATTTATTTCCTTGTAAACAATGCCAGTTGCCTGGCAGTTCCACTGCTCTTCTGGCATAAGTAGTGTCTGTGTCAAAACCCCAGAAGAAGTATATGGCTAATCCAGTAAAACCTGCATTAGCTGACTCCAAGTAACCGATCTGCTGCATGCTTGTTCAGAGTCTATGGCAAAAAGTATTAGAGATACAGGATCAGGAGGACTGCCAGGCAACTGGTATTGTTTAAAAGGAATGAAATATGGCAGCCTTCATAGCCCACTTACCTCGGGTTCCTTTTAAAAAAAAAAAAAAAAAAAAAAAAAAAAAAAAAATTATGGCAGCCTCCATATCCCTCTAACTTCAGGTGCCCTTTAAAAGGACAACTGAAGTGAGAAGTATATGGAGGCTGACATATTTATTTCCTTTTAAGCAATGCCAGTTGCATGGCAGCCCTGCTGATCCTCTGCCTTTAATACTTTTAGCCATAGACCCTGAACAAGCATGTAGCAGATCAGCAGTTTCTGACATTGTCAGATCTGACAAGATTAGCTGCATGCTTGTTTCTGGTGTTATTCATACAATACTGCAGTCAAATAGATCAGCAGGGTTGCCAGGCAACTAGTAATGTTTCAAAGGAAATAAACATGGCAGCCTTCATATCCCTCTCACTTCAGTTGTCCTTTAAGGCCTCTTTTCCGCGAGCTGTGTATTCCCAGCCTGTCAGCTGCTCCTGTCTACCAGTCTGGCATTTGTTAGCACTCGGCATAGGCAGTCAGGGCCGCCATCAGAAATTTTGGGGCCCCTCGCACATCAGGCCTGGCCCCCCCCTCCCTGGGCCCACCCACTGGTTGCTGTGCTTGCCCACTAGCCACCCCACCCCCGTGTCTGTGCGTGAAGTGCGCTGCGGTGAAAAATGTACATGGCTCCGACACTGAAGAAAATGGCATGCACAGCGTGATGCGGCAAAAAGTGGGGGCGTGATCATGGCATGTTGTGGGTGGAGCCACATACTAGCAAAATACACGTAGTCCCCAGTTAACAAATGAGATAGGGACTTGTAAGTCCGTTCTTATCCTTTATCTGTTCTCTTTTGTCCCCCTCTTTTCTTCCTGTGCCTCTTTTCTCCCCCTGTCTCACCTCAGTTTGTGCCTCTTTTGTGTCCCTCTGTGTGACCTCATGTTCTCATCTCTTTTTTCCCTGTGCCTCTTGTCCGCCTCTGTTCCCCCTGGGCCTCTCTTATCCCCGTGTTACCTCTTGCGCCCCTCTGTCTCAGCTCGTTTACCTGCCCTACCCAGGTATAGGTGCCCCCAGTATAGGTATCCAAGCATAGGTGCCCTCAGTATTAGGTAGCCAGGTATAGGTGGTGGCCCAGTATAGGTAGCCTGTAGCCAGATATAGGTGGTGCCCCAGAATAGAAAGTCTGCTGTATAGTGTAATGGTTAAGGGCTCAGCCTCTGACACAGGAGACCTGGGTTTGAATCTCAGCTCTGCCTGTTCAGTAAGCCAGCACCTATTCAGTAGAAGACCTTGGGCAAGTCTCTTTAACACTGCTACTGCCTATAGAGCGTGTCCTAGTGGCTGCAGCTCTGGTGCTTTGAGTCCGCCAGGAGAAAAGCACGATGTAAATGTTCTTTGTTTGTTGCTGTAGCGGGCTCACTCATCTGCTCCTTGCGTTCAAGCACTGGAACGTTCTCAGTGCTGGAACGTGGTGTGCTGGTTAGTGAGCCACAGGCCCGCAGCCAGCACTTTGCGGGAGCCCAGGGCCCTCAGAAGCCCTGGGCCCCTCACTGCAATGTCAGTTCTCCCCCCGATGGCTGCCCTGTAGGCAGTGGATAGGCGGCCGCCATGTAGTTTGTGCACACCAACTGCTGTGCTTTGACGGGACATGAGACTTTTTCACGGCCAGTCAGGCCACCGTTTGTTATTCGCAGTTTTAGGGCTTGTTCACACCTGGGGCATTTCTTTTTTTCTTTAGCTCTAACGATTTTGAAAATCGCACTAAACGCGTTTGTACAAGGATTCCCTATGAGAGTGTTCACATCTGAGTGGTTTGATTCCGATCCACTCACCAAAGCGCTGCCTGTACCATTTCTGGGGCGATTTCGCTATAATGGCAGGTATAGGAAAATTGCAAACGCACAGGTAAGCGCCGGGAGAGGAAGAAAAATCAAATCGCTGGCGTCAGCGATTTCAAATTTAGATGTGAACAAAGCCGAGGGCTTGTTCATATCTAGAGCGTTTTGCATTTTTTGAGCGCTGGCGATTTTTAAAAAACACCCTGAAATCGCTAGTGCAGTGAATCCTTATGGGATAGTTCATATCAGCGTGCTGCGTCTGCTTTCCGTTCAGCAAAGTGCTGCATGTACCATTTTTGGGGCAATTTTGCTACAATAGAAGGTATAGGAAAGGCGCTAAACGCTCACAAATTGATGTATCCGGCAATTGCATTTGCACTTTTCCAAGTCAAAAAGATCACATCCTGACTTGCATCAGGAAGTAAAAAAGCAGAAATCGCTCTGCATAAGAGTTTTTGAAAAGCGCTTAAAAAAAAAAAAAAAAAAAAAAACACCCGCAGCACCCATCCGAGCACTGGGAGAGGGAGGTAGGGTGGAAAAAAAATCGCCCAAAAAAAAAATAAAATAAAAAATTGCAGTCAGCGATTTCGATTTTAGATGTGAACAAAACCTCACTGAACCATGTAACTGCAGCTAAATGGAGCTTGTGGCCGTCGGCAGCCTGGACTGCTCATTTGTCAGATCAACTGCTGATTGTCTAATCAGGGCAAAACCCTTCTTTGAGGCTGTGTTTCCACAAGGATAGTATATTTTGCATGCACTTTTCTGTATGAAAATTTTTTTACATCATTCCTTACCAATTTGCATGCAAATTTTTGCATGCGTCTAACATAATAATTGACAAATCATTACATTGAAAACTGCTGCGTGGTGTGAATAAAACTGCAGCGAAGGGAAACGGATTAACATTGCACACATTTCTCATGTGGATTTTCGTAATAGGAATCTGCATACAATGGAAACAGGCCCTTGAGGCTCATCTTTTGTTACTTCATGCCCCTATTCGTTGTCAAACTAAAAATAGAAATTCTCATGTTATAAATATAGCATGCTGACACCCAGCGGCGTAGCAATAGGGGTTGCAGAGGTTGCGACCGCATTGGGGCCCTTGGGCCAGAGGGGCCCCAAAGGGCCCTCCCTCAACTGCAGTATTAGCGCTCTATTGGTCCTGTGCTCATAATAATCACTTCTATAGATACTTTGAATAGTAGTAATCATTAATAAACTGTTCCCCATCCCCTTCTTGCACCTCCGACACTGTAGTTGTCAATAGCAGGTTTTGGTGCACCATATCAATTGTTATGTATAGAGTGCTTGGGGGGCCCCAATATAAAACTTGCATCGGGGCCCACAGCTCCTTAGCTACACCACCGCTGACACCCTACACTAGAGAATCCAGGGACAGATTTTCACCAGTGTATAAAAAAGGTATTACTTCTTACAAAACTGTTTTCTCTACCTGCCAGTATGTCCACAGAATTAGGCCTACTTCCCAATGCGTTGCATTCGCGTTTCGTTATTTTTGAGACAATTTTTATTTCCGATTCCTGGGTCTTGAGTGGGACACTAACTTAAACATCAGGAAAAAGGCACACTGCCCCCACACCTCCGCTCTGTTGCATCTCCATTCCGACTTCATGAAGTATTCACAAGCAAAGGGCAATTTTTATATTACACGACTAATCTTTATAACGACAATGTAGAGGCAAAGCAATAAATGTGGAGATTAAACACGAACTTCAAATACCACTTTTTTTTTTAGTAGACCAAATACATTCAGACGGGTTTAAATATTGAGCTGAATTAATTTTGTATTAAAAAACAAAAACAAACTTCTACATATGTGAAAAATATCTTACCGTACTTTCAGCGTATCGAAATGTACCCAAAACAAGAGGATGATTGCTGAGAGAATTCTTGCTGAAACAAATCAGCCTGCAGTGTAAAGTCGATGTGTGTGTGTGAGAGAGTGTGAGAGAGTCAATTAACTTTTTCACCTGAGTTATCTCCTAGGAGAGAATTGTCATCTTCTCTTTAAACAAAACTTTTCAGCATTTTACAATTGGAAATGTACCCAAAAGTTGATGAAAAAGTACTATTAATTTTATTGAGTATTTTCTTGCATGTTTTGGCTCAAAAGGCTTTTTTTTTTTTTTTTTTTTTTTTTTTTTTTTTTACACAAGTTGTGAAAATATCACCTGAGGGAAAACTCAGGATAAAAAGTAAATTGCATATGGGCCAGAGTGAGGGCTGGGGCACACTGAGCGGCTTTTTGAGAGTTTCTGCAGCCGCGGATACGCTAGGGTAATGTATTTCAATGGGGTGGGTCACACCAGAGCGGGAGGCGTTTTGTTGAAACGCATACTCCCGGGGTGAGGCGTTTCTGCCTCCAATGTAAAGTATAGGAAAAATACAAACCGCTCTGAAAAATGGCAGTTCAGAGCTGTTTTGCAGGAGTTTGTTACAGAAGCTGTTCAGTAACAGCTTTACTGTAACAATATATGAAATCACTACACCAAAAACTCTTCCCAACACCGCAAAATGCTAGGTGAAACGCTACAGAAAAAGAGAGAGTTTCAAAATCTGCTAGCATTTTGCGGATCTGCTAGCGGGTTTTGGTGTGCACCAGGCCTTAAGCCTCATCTACACACGTAGATGAGGCGGCGATCCGGCGGCTCGATTAGCCGTTGGATTGCCTCTTCCACGTCCCCGCGCGTGCTCTGGAATCAATACCCGCTCGTCCCTGCGCCGCGCATCCTCCGCTCGATTCCCTGCCATTGTCCCCTTGTGGGGAACGAGCAGGGAATCGGCGGTAGCAAGATCCGACCTGTCGGATCTTATCAATCGAGCCGCATCAGTGGCTCGATTGGTAAGGAACATCGCCGCCGCATCTACACGTGTAGATGCGGCTTAAGAGAGAAAATGAGAAGAGTGTGAGATCTGTCAGTGCATCACTAGATGGGAATCTTACACAAAACTAGACTACAGCAAATAAAAGGAAGGGGATTAGTTAAGTAAGAGGCAGTCAAGAGGTCAGTTTCATTCAATATGGAACCAATGGACATAGTGGGATGAGGCTTCAAAATGACTTTGTAATATAAACCATATCAAGCACCCCCGTACAAAAAAAAAAAAATGAAATAAGATAAAAAGGAGCAAGTAGTGAGATGAGAGAACAGCTACAGGATTATTACAGTGTAGAAATAGTGTGATATAGATATAGATATACACACACACACACACACACACACACACACACACACACACACTAAACATGTGCACTGAAATGTTTAGCTCCAGGGAAGGGGAAGGTCAATGAGATGCAAATAATTTCCGGTTGATGCAGAATTATATACATTTTGAATGCAAATGTATGCAGCTTGGAAAAATAACAATCAGAATACACTTTGGCGGGTTGCGATTGGTCCATTTTCCAGCTACATAATTTTGCACCACATTTGCATTTATTTATTTGCATCTCATTCATAAATAGTAATGTAAGGGTTAAAATATAAAAAAGTGGGTTTGTGAGTTTTGAGAATATGCCAATCAGTTTATAACACTTCCTCATACTTTAAAACTTCCTCATATGTCATAGGCTGAAAGTCATTTATGAAAAGGTGAGTTATTGTTTATTCTATTTTCACAAAGATTTGCTTAACTTCTCTTATCCAAACAATGTAAGTCACACGCATTCAAGGAATTTATATGGCAGTACAAAAAGGGTAGGGCAGGATTTTCACCTAAATACGAATGTGTGAGTGAGTGAGTGAGTGAGTGAGTGAGTGTGTAAACGGTGGGGGGGGGGGGGGGGGGGGCACAGGGAGTGGATAGGTTTGCAATGCATATAAACATTTCTCAGCATTGTAAAAGGCATGCAGTTGCATTTTTCTATAATGGAGAGACCAGGCATAAGGTAGATGAATGATCAAAGACTATAGGTAACATGATGGGGGTTGAGGATCAAGGATAGAAGAGGGATGGGGGGGGGGGTTTAGGCGAGTATGGAGATCTGATATTGTGGTGGAAGGGCAGGGATTCCCCTGGATAGTGGTTTAGTGATTGGATGAAGGTCAGGAAGCGTGAAATGAGGTTGTAAAATACAAGAATTAGATGAAGGTTGGGCGTGCAGGTGATGGTTATACGAGGAACAAGGTGAATAGACGAGGAGAGGGGTTGGTCAAAAGATGTGACATGGAAGGTAGATGGAAGATCATTGGTTAGTGGAGATCAAGAGAGGTGATGTGGGGAAAGAATAAAGGAGACATGGGTGGAAAGGCAAAAAGATACCAAGGAGTAAAAAGACGAGGAGAAGATGGTTAGGTTAGGACAGGTGACACTGGAAATACAAGGTGGGAAGTGAATAAAAGGGTGTACAGAAGGAGATTAGGGAGGTGGGTTGTTCTCAGCAGAGATGACATGAGTGGTGGAAGACAGATGACATCATTGCAGTATACATAACAGAGACAGAGGATAGGCTGTGACGGGACAGGACAGAACAGTGTAGAGGATCACACAGTATGTCAGCAAAGCAGGGCACAGTATCACAGACGCACATGGGAAGAGGGAAAAAAGGGGGGGGAATTTAGGTGGACAGAGACAGCCAATATGGGTAAACTAGTAAATTTACCGATATTCTACTCTTGTAATAATAATTGTGAAATAGTCGGTAAGACATACTGATTTATTTTACTCTGAACTTAACCCTATTCTCCCGGAGAAAGAAAAAAAAAAAGCTAGTTTACGAGCATTACAATAGGCACCAATTAAAATACTGGCAATGCAGGGGAATTTGAGAACCCACAACTGATAATACGCCAGAGCTGCCTGCAATGCAAAATACAGCTACTAATAGCGGGTGCAAGCTCCCACTTTTTGCAGCCCTATTTTGCATAGCAGGCGCCCCGACACCCGATATTTATGGGGCGCCCAAATTTCCCTACATTGATGCTAGCAACCAAACTTCTGCCGAACGTGGGTGCCCACGTCTCCTGTTTCTATCACGGATGGCTTGATAGCAATGGGCAGTCATAAAGCGGTGACCCAGTGATAGAAAGCGTGTTTGTAGGAGAGTGCATTACGGGTGGTCACAAGAGAAAGAGCCCAATATGATGTAGTATACTGGATCTTGAAAATTAGTAATTCAAATGGTAGACAAACAAGTTACTCACAAACTCGAGTCGTTAAACAGCAACCCCCTTCAGCACGTGGGGATTGCCTGTCACGTACTCTGGTAATAGGAGGTTCTCTCTGTGGACGGTTGCCCTAAAAAATAAAAAAACAACAACAACAACAAAATTTGGGACTACGGCCCTGTCCCTCCAAGGGAGGATAAAACAGTGGTAAACAGGGTAAGAGGCGCCCCAAAATGATATTGTATACGTAATAGAAATAAAGGAGGTAGCTTACATCAAGTAAGTTGTCAAGGCTTGTGTTCACACACAGTAATTTAGTGCACCAAAAAGGGATTGTGCAATAAATTACCATTTGTATACACAAGCCTTGACAACTCTCTTGAGGTAAGGGGCGCTCTTATCCTGTTTACCAAGTTGCCAATAGCGGTTGTCAGTCTACTGTAAGGAGATTTCTCCTTCCTGCCCATTCCACCCATCATATATCACAGCTAGTAGATGCCGGTTGTAGGAGTTTTGCCCATTCTTTGTTGCAATTCACTTTAAGTTCCAAAATAAACATGGTGTTCAGACAGCCCAAGAATAATATCTGGTTACACTGGTTAAAGGTTTCCAGGGGTATTTAAATCCAGGAACTACGAGAACCACTCCAAAACCTTCAGCTTGCTTTTCATCAATTAGCTTATGGTTAGTTTAGAGTTATTTTAGGATCATTTTGCCTTTTTTGTAGAACCCATAATCTTTAACACTGGCATTCAGAATGTGTATATATTTAGAGGAATCCATCCTTCCCTCTGCTTGTACTTTGCTTCTTGTGTCACTGGTTGCCACACAGACCCATGGTTGACAAATACTTTGGTCATAAATTCCCAACAATTGTTTCCAAAAGACCTCCAGCTCATCTTGATACTGGTCTTGTGTGCTTCAGAAAGGCCTCAATTCACTAAACTTATCTCCTGTCTTTAATAACTCTTCTAGAGTTGTTACCATGGTGATAAGGCATGTAGTATTCAGGAAACATTTTACCTCAGGCAAGCCTAAAGTTAACTCTTCTGTCTTTAAATTAACTCTCCAATCCTTAAAATAACTCCAGAGTTAAAGACAGGCTGTTAATTAGCTGCATGTGAAAATAACTACAGAGGAGGTAAATTAACTACAGGAGAGGGGAGGTAAGATAACTCTCTCACGTGTGGAGGTAAGTTTTCTCTTGCCTTATTATCTCTAGCATGGTCTTAGTGAATTGAGGCCAATTGACTTTTGTGATGAAGTTGTAGGTAAGACTTTGTCCTGATGACCTTTCCTTATAGATTATGTTGATGCAAGCAAAGCTGCACAGCAGGATGAACCACTACTCCTGTGTCAGCCAAACCTTTCTCCTGGGCCTTTGCAGTCATGCGTGGATTTGCCTTTCTGGATAATACAAAAATCTTTTTCGGGGTCTTTTGCAGATCTGATCTTTTCATGTCTACAGCATCCTTTGAACAATCAACGTTTTCAATCTTCCTGTCAAACCTATGCAACAGATGAATTCCTCAGTTTGCAAAGATTTCTATCTGCTCAGCTTGAGAATAGACTGTAGGTATGCTCTCCTTCGACATTGAGGTGGTAAAATTGGCTTTTGATCTTTAATTTTTCAAAGACTTTTGTCTCATGTGTGTACACTGCTTTACTGCCTATGCCGAGTGCTTGCAAGCGCCCAGTCGGTACACAGGAACAGCTGACATATGCATAATTTGGATTACTATGTTCACTATAGTGAATTCGATATGACAAATTTTGATTTTTTTCCCCAAGATGAAAATACATCTATGATTTTCATAAGGAATTAAAGCCATGATGTCAGCGTATGGTTGTGGGCTATAGTGAAACAAGCAATTCCATTGTCCTTTGCTGATCAGCATTATGAGGAGATTACCGTAGTTAGAGGAGGAAATGTAACGTGACTTAGTACTTGTTTACATCTTTATCCAGTCACATTACTGCATGTGATTTCACTATATGCACAGATGAAAGGTCAGGAAACAGCAAAATCTCGTGCTCATGAGCACTTATACGTCAAAAGCAAATTCAAGCATCTAAAATGCGTGCGGAAAACGTAATTTAATAGATAGACCTCACTTGTTTACTTCAGCATTTCTCCTAGATAAATTAAAGAACAATTGAAGGGAGAAGAATATGGAAGCTGCCATATGTAGTTCCTTTTAAACAATACCAGTTGCCTGGCAGCCCTGCTGATCTCTTTGGCTGCAGTAAGCTTTCGGCTATGAAGCCTTCTTCAGACTGATTCCTGTACTTCACAGCCAAAAGCTTGCTGCTTTTCTTCTGAGTTAGCCAATTAATGGTATCATCCTGATTTGAAACTTCTTACTTTTAGAGATGGATAACATGGTACAATAGTCTATTACTTCTACTATTAAAAAAAAGGGTTTTGTACTTGGAATTCACATAAATCAATGAGATGTGAAGACCATACTTCCTTGGTCTTTGCTGGTAATACTAAAGGGCTGGACCTCCCAGCTTTTCTGCTGATAATTTTTTGTAGTCCTGACAGCATGCCTTTTTTCCCTTATTAGATGGGAGGGACAGTGCAATATACGGCAGGTGTCATGGTTTACTAATAATCTTACAATTGAACTCCCACACACAGGAAGTGATAAGGCCTTCCAGTAGTACAATTTAGTCTCCAAATAGCAATTTCATAGTTAAACCGGAAAAATCTGATCATATGAAAAGTCAGACATACTGTTATTTTAGGAACGAGCAGATTTCATAACACTACTAGGGTACTTTCACACTGCATCCGTTGTGTTGCAACTGACTATATTATTACAATGTGGTGAAAGTATATTGTAGTGGTGCATTCACATCTGCACATTGGTGACACAGTACAGTGAATTGTGTTAAAATGGCACACAGCATTGTCCTGCGTTGAGAAGCACACTTCTATGAGAAGCATGCTTCTATGTGGAACAGGTAATTTGGGTGCCATCATGGACCGCAATGTAAATAGCTATGTTGGCATCAGATTTTGCTATTGTGAGAGGTCAGCAAATGTCTGCACACAATAGTAGCCAAACTCTGAACAGCGGGAAAGGTGTATAATGGCGATATTGGCAGAGGGATCCAGTAAGCAGCAAATGGAAATTGGCTTCCAAGTAGCCAAACTCCATATACTGTATATTGGTGGAGGCAATAGCTGAGGTAGCTATTATGTAGCTACCTCAGCTATTGGCTAGTGTTAGGTGTAGGTAGGGAGGGTTAGTGTTAGGCATAGGTAGGGGAGATGTTACATAGGTTGAAAAAAGACATACATCCATCGAGTTCAACTCCAGCCTACTCCCTCACATATCCCTGTTGATCCAGAGGAAGGCGTAAAAACCTCTACAAGGCATGGTCCAATTAGCCCCAAAAGGGAAAAATTCCTTCCCGACTCCAGATGGCAATCAGATAAAATCCCTGGATCAACATCATTAGGCATTACCTAGTAATTGTAGCCATGGATGTCTTTCAACGCAAGGAAAGCATCTAAGCCCCCTTTAAATGCAGGTAGAGAGTTTGCCATAACGACTTCCTGTGGCAATGCATTCCACATCTTAATCACTCTTACTGTAAAGAACCCTTTCCTAAATAAATGGCTAAAACGTTTTTCCTCCATGCGCAGATCATGTCCTCTAGTCCTTTGAGAAGGCCTAGGGACAAAAAGCTCATTCGCCAAGCTATTATATTGCCCTCTGATGTATTTATACATGTTAATTAGATCTCCTCTAAGGAGTCTTTTCTCTAGACTAAATAAACCCAGTTTATCTAACCTTTCTTGGTAAGCGACACCTTCCATCCCACGTATCAATTTTGTTGCTCGTCTCTGCACCTGCTCTAAAACTGCAATATCTTTTTTGTAATGTGGTGCCCAGAACTGAATTCCATATTCCAGATGTGGCCTTACTAGAGAGTTAAACGGGCAATATTATGATAGCATCTTGAGTTTTTATTTCCCTTTTAATGCATCCCAAAATTGTGTCAGCTTTAGCTGCAGTGGCTTGGCATTGAGTACGATTATTTAACTTGTTGTCGATAAGTACTCCTAAGTCCTTCTCCAAGTTTGATGTCCCCAACTGTATCCCAATTATTTTGTATGGTGCTAGACCATTGGTACAACCAAAATGCATGACTTTACATTTTTCAACATTGAATTTCATCTGCCATGTATGTGCCCATATAGCCATCCTATCCAGATCCTGTTGCAATATGACACTATCTTCCTGAGAGTTGATGATTCTGCACAATTTTGTATCATCTGCAAGCATAGCAACATTGCTCACTACTGCATCTACTAGGTCATTAATAAATAAATTGAGTGTGTTAGGAGTAGGTAGGGGGTTGGGATAATGTTAGATGTAGGTAGTGAAGGGTTAGCATGAGAGTTAGGTTAGGGAAGGCGATAGTAGAATATTTATATGATTACCGATAATATACTACTGGCATTACCTGGCACACACTTTCTATATACACACCACTGTACTTTCCGACACCGATCCTGTTCTTCAAGTTGAGCAATGTTGCGTGCATAATGTGAAAGTAGCCTACAGGTTTATTCTGCAGATAGGGCACTGTCTGCTCAGAGTTTTTATGTTCTCCCAGTGTCTGTGTGGGTTTCCTCCAGGCTCTCCAGTTTCCACCCACATTCCAAAAACAGATAAATTAATTGGCTTCCTTCTATATTGGCTCTAGACTGCAATGCACAGACTATGATAGGGATTAGATTGTGAGCCTTTGAGTGACAGTAAGTGACAAGACTATATACTCTACAGTGCTGTGGAAGAGGTCGGCACTATATAATATATATTGTAAATAACAACAATACTAAAATAGTACTGTTGGCTGCCAGTTCTGTCCAAAATAGGGGTACAGATTTTGACAAGTATGCACCTGCACATTTGTACACTGCCAGTATGCTTTAGGGTTGGTGCACACCAAGAGCACTTTTCAGATTGCCAGCGCTTTGGCTACTGAAACCCCATGAGGGAGTTCCCACAGCAGCATTGTGAGTTTTCTAAAATCGCAAACGTGCTGCATGTAACATTTTTTGGAGCGATTCCGCTTGAGTGAATGAGCAAAAACGCTCATTCTAAAATCGCTTCAGAAAAACGCCATCACAAATCGCTAAGCGTTAGCGGTTGCAATAGCGATTTTGCTGTGCACTAGTCCTTAGTGGTATAGCCCAGGAGCACATGGGATGGCCCAGCGTTATCAATGTGTCCTATCTTGCAGGGGAGCTAGCATTTCAGATAGCCAGTGAGGATTAGAGATGTAGCGAACGGTTCGCCGGTGAACGGTTCCAGGCGAACGTTGGGGGTTCGCGTTCGCCTGCACCAGGCGAACTTTTTCTGAAGTTCGATTTGCCCCATAATGCACTATGAGGGTCAACTTTGACCCTCTGCATCACAGTCAGCAGGCACATTGTAGCCATTCAGGCTACACTAAGCCCTGGAGCCCCCCCCCCCCCCCCCCTTATATAAGGCAGGCTCGCTGGCCATGACACTCACTCGTGTGCCTGCTGCAAATAGACAGACTAGGGAGAGCTGCTGCAGATTTTTTCTCCTAGGGAAAGATTAGTTAGGCTCTTGGCTTGCTCCTGGCTGATTGTTATTGCTAAAATAGCCCCCCTCAACAGCTCTTTTGAGAGCTAATGTTTTCCTGATGTGTTTGGGTTTTTTTGTGTGTTGCTCATTGACATTATACAGCCCTATCTGTTGCAGCTGGACCTTGGTAATTGTTATTACTGTGCCAGCCAGGCCCTGCCTATCTATCTATACTGGGACACCTACCTATGCCTACCTAACTACTGGGGCACCTACTTACCTATACGGGGACACCTACCTACACTAGGGGACCTACCTATGCCTACCTACCTATAGTGGGTCTCCTACCTATGCCTAGCTAACTACTGAGGCACCTACCTACCTATACTGGGTCTCCTACCTATGCCTAGCTAACTACTGGGACACCTACCTATGCCTACCTACCTATACTGGGACTCCTACCTATGCCTACCTACATACAAGAAGATAATAAGGTCGTTGCTTCATTGTGGACAGACCAAATTTGATCAGCTGGACAGTCACTGTTCTATCATTGAGCTACCACAGCCCGGCGACCATATGGGCTGGAAAACTGCCACGGCCTGCACTCTGGCCATGTTGCACATCAGTCCAGCACGGCCGTCACTACGCAAACAGCTGTTTGCGGTGCGTTTACACAGTGAGTTTGGTGTGTCAGTGTGAAGCAGAACTCTAATTACACTCCCTGATTGATGTATACACATGCAAGACGTTTTAAAGCACTTTAGGTCTGCAATTTAGCATTCAATGTGATTTCTGCCCTTAAAGATAACCTAAAGTCAAAAAGGATAAAACTCACCTGGGGCTTCCCTCAGCCCCCTGCAGCCGATTGTTCGCGTTCCCAGCCTGTATATCGCCCCCTATACTGCTATTGCTGACGAGGTCGCAATAGCAGCATAGGGGGGCGATATACAGGCTGGGAACGCGAACAATCACTCGCGTTCCCATGCCTGTCGGCCGGTGACGGCGAAACCGGAAGTCGTCGCCGGCGGGTCCAGAGGCATCGGACCGGAGCTGCGCGGGCACCGATCGGCTGCAGGGGGCTGAGGGAAGCCCCAGGTGAGTTCATCTCTTTTTTTTTTTTTTTTTTTTTGCCTTCAGGTTAACTTTAAAACGCTGCTTTGCGTCACATCCAGATTTTGCCCCGGGACTTTGGGCATGTATCCCACTCTGCCATGCCCCCTCCAGGTGTTAGACCCCTTGAAACATCTTTTCCATCATTTTTGTGGCCAGCATAACTTTTTCTATTTTTCAAAGTTCGCATCCCCATTGAAGTCTATTGCGGTTCGCGAACTTTTCCACAAACCGAACCTTCCGTGAAGGTTCGCGAATCGGGTTCGCGAACCAAAAATCGAAGGTTCGCGACATCTCTAGTGAGGATCCGCCTCTCCAGACCTTCCCCTGACAACAATTCAGGCCAGGGATAGGAGAGCACCTTAAAGTACGCCTGCAGTGAGAGGGATATAGAGGGTGACATTTATTGCCTTAAAGCACATTGCCTGGCTGTCCTGCTGATCCTCTACCTCTAATACGATTAGCCATAGACCCTGTACAAGCATGCAGATTCTGCCAGGCAACAGAGCACTGAACTGGCCAATAGACAGACTGCTTTCACAGTGGGACGTTACAGGCGCACGTTAGAGCAGCCTGTAACGCAGCCCAACTCACAGTAATGAAAAAAAATCAATAGGCTGTTCACAGTGCCCACATTGCGTTACAGTGTAATGCTGCAGGTTCAAAGAAAGTGCAGCATGCTGTGCGTTATAGGTGGTTTTAGCTGCGTAGACTGTTTGCACATGCTCAGTAAGGGGAGAGTCTGCATCATGGTGTAAAGGACACTTGAACCGAGAGAGATATAGTGGCTGCCATATTTATTTTGAGAGGGAGATGGAGGCTGACATGTTTATTTCCTTTTAAATAATGCACATTACCTGGCTGTTCCGCTGATCCTCTGCCTCTAATACTTTAAGCCATAGACCCTGAACAAGCATGCAAATTGACAAAATTAGCTGCATGCTTGTTTCAGGTGTGTGATTATAGACCCTACTGACCAGAAAGATCAGCAGGACTGCCAGGCAACTGGAATTGCTTAAAAGTAAATATGGCAGCTTCCAAAGGTCTCACACATCCAGTTCCTTTTAAACAATATTAGTTGCCTGTATACCCTGCCTTTAATACTTTTAGCCAAAGGGTCATAAACAAGCTGACTGGATTAGCTGCATGTTTGTTTCAGGTGTGCAATTCAGACACCACTGTAGCCAAAGAAAAGAGGAAACAAAAAAAAAACCCAAGATGCCAGGCAACTGGTATTGTTTAAAAGGAATTGCAACAGCCTCCGTATCCCCCTCACTTCAGATCTGCTTTAAAGGGATCTGAGCACAGTTTTGTTTGTTTTTTATAAAATATTAGGCCTAAGGCCCGTTTAAAAACGGCGCTAGTCTCTGGCCGCGACACCTGCACTCCCTCAAAAGTTGTGCACGCCGCACATGCCCGCCCCCTGGCCCCGCCCTGTGCTACACATGCGCAGTAGCACAAATGCACGGACACAGGGTCAGGAAGGGGCGCAGGGAAACGGGGTTTTATAGTATAGGATATAAAGGAGACTTCCCCTGAGGTTTGTAAATGGCAAGGGCCATTGGGGTGGGGTGGCAAGCATTACATAAAGTGGACCTGAACTCAGGACTTCCTCTCTGCTCTAAAAAATATGCAACAGTATAATAACCTTTACAGAAAAACACTTTGTTACAGCGGATACAAATACTGTAATAAATTTGCAGTTTGTCCACTTTCACGGAAGCAGACAGATTGTTAACATCCTGTGTTTACTAATTAGCTTCTCTGAGATCACTGTTCATCTAGGGATGTATGTGAGCAGCTCGCCTGCACAGGCAAACTGCTCGCCGCGCAGCTATGGGCAGTCTGGCCCTGTACTACTTCGAGGTCGCAATGTCCCGCAGTAGTACGCATGCCCTGGCGCGTTCATTAGTACGCATGCCAAAGCCTGGCGGTGTGCGTTCTTGATTGCGCGCCTGTGGCCGGGCACGCTTTGCGCATGAGTCTGATGTCACGAAGTGTGCCCGGCCACAGGCGCCCAATCAAGGACGCACACCGCTAGGTCAGGGCATGGGTACTAAAACGCGTCCGGGCCAGGGCATGCGTACTACTGTGGGACATTGCAACCCAGAAGTGGTACAGGGCCAGGCTACCCATAGATGTTCGCCACCATCTCTATTCATTACAGGGTCAGATGTGTACTATAACACAAAGAAAGGAAAAAAAATTACAAATAAAATAAGTTGTTGGTAATGTCATTAATCCTATGGCACAAGAACAACATTAATGTGTGACTAAAGTTCTCAAAGCATGAAACCGTGAATGTAATGACTGGAAGAGGACAATAAATCATTTAAAAGCATAACATGCACTTGGTTGCCCAGCTACCACTGTCCATGAGTGAGGGAGAGAGGCATAGAAAGCAAAGGCACAGTTACAAAGTCTCCAGTCTCTAGGCTGGGAGTACACTTGTTTTATTCGTGTGCATTTTCCACTCTGGGCTGCATTGGAAAATCTCAGATCTCTGCAATGTACAATATACTGTTTTAAAAATCGCAATGAATTTTGTGGAAAAAGGATAATAAAAATAAGACGAATGATAAAAAAAAAATGCATACAAAAAACAATTCCAAAGATGCTGAAGTGCAAATGGCAGAAAACGCATGGCTTTCTGTACAGACAAGTGTGTTCCCAGCCAAGGCACCCTGACATAACATTAAAGGCTTGTTATTTTTTTAAGAGCTGGCAATTTTTAAAAACGCTTCTGCAATGAGTTGAACTTACCCGGGGCTTCTATCGGTCCCCCACAGACATCCTGTGCCTGTGCAGCCACTCACCGATGCTCCGGCCCCACCTCCTGTTCACGTCTGGAATTTCAAGTCTGAAAACCACTGCGCCTGCATTGCCAATGATGTCACCAGGAGCGTACTGCGCAGGCCCAGTATGGTCTGTGCCTGCACAGTACGCACCTGGTGACAACAGCGGGAGCAAGGACACGGCAACGCAGGCTCAGTGGTTTTCAGACTTTAAAGTCTGAAATTCCAGAAGTGAACCGGAGGCGGGGCTGGAGCATCGGTGAGCGGCTGCATGGGCACAGGATGTCTATGGGGTACCATTAGAAGCCCGGGGTAAGTTCAACTCATTTTCAACTCATTCAACCCCCCCTACAGTATTCCTTTAATGCAGGCGGATACCCCTAGGACCAGTATCAGCCGAATGTGGAGCACCATACCTACTGGATGCAAGTTACCATAATGGACACCTATAGTAAATATATAAAACAATAGGGGCTTATTCACACCTAGGGCGTTTGCCTTTTTTTAAGCGCTGGAGATTTGCAATATCGCACTGAAAGCGCTTGTGCAATGATTCCCTGTGAGAAAGTCCACATCTGAGCGGTTCGTTGCCGATCCGCTCACCAAAGCGCTGCCTGTACAATTTTGCTACAATGACCGGTATAGGAGAAGCGTAAAACGCTCACAAATACGCTTTTTTGCGTTGATTGCGTTCACGCTTTGATTAATAAATGTATTGTATTTATTCATTTCCGGGTCAGGAAGTGAAAAAACTAATCGCTCTGCAAAAGCGCTTTACACAAAATCAAAGCGTGCAGGTAAGTGTTGGGAGAAGAAACAAAAAAAACACAAACATAAAATCGCTGGCGTCAGCGATTTCGATTTTAGATGTAAACAATGTTAACTTCAGACCTACAGGCCAGGTTCATTGAGAAAAGCCCAGAATACACCACTCATTGATGTCTGCTGAAATAGCATCAGGCAGCGGAAAGATAGCAGGTGGACCATACAAATTAGGGCTGGCGCTAGTGTTGAACGATTTTCGGTTTAAAACCAAAAATCGCGATCAGGGGCTTGACGATCTTTAGATCGTCAAAGTGTCAGTTTTGCTGCGATTTTTGGAGCCGCTGGTACCTACTCCTCTCCCGGCCCCCTCCTTCTCTCCTGGCCCCCTCCTCCAGCAAGTTCTTATCCCCGTTTGGCTTCACCGCATTAGACTGCTGCGCGGTGAGCCGTGGTGAACAAGCAGCGAGTGTTGCCGAGTATTGCGGGGCCTGAATCAGAAAGTGTGACATCACTTCCTGGCACCCACCGTTAACAAGCAACACTCGCTGCCGGCTCACCGCGCGACACTAATGCGGTGAAGCAGAATGGGATCAGAACTTGCTGGAGGAGGGGGCCAGGAGAGAAGGAGGGGGCCAGGAGAGGAGGTACCATCGTGAGGGGGATCTGCCTATATACACTAAAAGGAAGGGGGGGGGGGGGGGAGTGTATCTGCCTATACTAAAGGGGGGATCTGGCCATATATGCTAAAGAGGGGGATCAGGCTATATACATTAAGCGGGGGAAGGGGGGGGCTGCCTATATACACACACTAAAGGGAAGTGGGTAAGTGTGTCTGCCTATACTAAAGGGGAGATATGGCATGGCAATATAAGCTAAAGTGGGGGATCTGCGTATACTAAAGGGGATCTAGCTATATACATTAAGGGGGGACGGACTGCCTATGTACACTAAAGGGGTGATCTGGCTAAAGGGAGGGGAAAGAATCTGCCTATATACACTAAGGTGGGGGGGGGGGGGGGGGGGAATCTGGCTATATATATATATATACACTAAAGGGGGAATCTAGCAATATACACTTAAGGGGGATCAGCCTATATACACTAAAGGTGTGTGCGACTGTATGTGTGGGGGGAGGCGGGGGGGGGATCTGGTTACACTAAAGGGGATCAGGATGGCTACCCTGTACTGCGGCACCATACACTGGCTAACCTGTACTGCGATACCGACACTGGCTAACCTGTACTGCGATACCGACACTGGCTAACCTGTACTGCGATACCGACACTGGCTAACCTGCACTGCAACACCTATAGCTGGCTTATCTATACTGGGGCACCTATAGTTAGCTAACCTTTACTGGGGAACCTATAGCTGGCTAAACTATATGGGGGCATTGTGAATTTAGTGCTAAAGCTCGATTTGAAGAAAATCGTGAAAAAAATCGAAATCGCAATTTGAGAGAAAAATCGCAATTTCAATTTTTTCCTAAAATCGTGCAGCCCTAGCTGGCGTACACCAAGAGCACTTCTGAGCACTGTTAAAAATGCTGGCGCTTTAAAAAGCAAATGGATAACGTATTTGAATGAATGGATGGATCACACCAGAGCGATGTGATTTTTTCGCAAACACGGGTCCTGCAGCATTTCTGAGGTGATTAAACCTCAATGTTAAGTATAGAAAAGTGGAAAATCGCTTTGAAAAGTGCTAGATCAGAGTGAAACTAAGTACACTAGCAGTTGTACTGTGCTATAAAAAAAAACAAAAAAAAAAAAAAAAAAAAACACACACACCCCTCCAGAAATCGGTAGGTTCAAATAGAAAATCGCTAGGCACATGCCTAGAATCACCTTGAAAAATCACTTCAGAAAGCGCTGAGCGTTTGTGATTACGCCATCGCTTTTTGGTGTGCACTGGCCCTTAGAGGAGATCTCTGCTGACTGCTGTGGTGCGGCACCTGTACACATGCTCAGCCAAGACAATGCAGAGCTATCGTCTCAGCGTTGGCTCAAGGCTTAATCTAGTTTCACAGTGGGGCGTTGCTTATCCTGTAAAAATAGGATCGTAACATTGGGGGGGAACTCACCATGCAATACGTGTGTAATCCAAAGCATGCAGTGGGGTATGCGGTACATAAAAAGTAGGCGCAGAATGTAGCGCCGTTCCAGCAGTTCCTGCCACACCGCACTGCTTCTGAGTGTGCCATTGTGAACCACTACAATATCATAGCATCCCGTTCACATGCAATTATTTTGTCCAAAGCAACATGTCAGTATGAACGTAGCCTTAGGCTACTATCACACTATAAGGCCCCGTTCACGGTGCAGTGTGATGTAACGGATGCACTGTAATAAGAAACCTCACACTGCAATGTAAAACCTATTCAACGTTCACAGTGCAGTGCAATCTAATGCCAGGCGGCACCTCAACGTGCACAGTAACAGTGAAGCATTCTTTTCATAGACTGTATGCAACACAACACGTGCAACTTTTCTGTTCCATTGCGTTCCTGCAGGTATTGCAACACCCACTGTGAACGTAGCCTATACATTTTGTTGAGCATCCTGAAAAATAGGACCGCAAAGGTTATGTAAAATTGCATTTCACCCTACCGCTGTGATGCATCCCCTGCAATGAGGCATACAGTCCAGAGTGTTTGAAGCATGCACATCGCCGGGTAACGCACTGCATGCTGTTGCTAGCACTCTGCACAAGCAGTGGACAGGAGTCTCCCACCCCCATGTAGTTGCATCTGAGGCAGGCAGAGGCAATCCTCAGACACAGCACGAGACTGTTTTATATCACCAGGTAACGCCGCCGTGTGTTAAATGTGACACGCAAAAACGTGACAAACACTGCATATGATTGCAGCCGAATGGCGCTTGTGGCCAGCAGCTGGGGGCTGAACTGCTCAACAAATAAGCGGTTCAGCCACCTGTGGAAAAAAAGGCCCAACCGGGTAAAGCAGGCCATACACTATTAAATTTTGGTTATGATCGATATTATGATCGACATTGGAATCAATATTTTACAACCAACTAAAGACCAACATTGCGGATCAGTCTTTAACCCCTAATATAGCTCACAAATGTTTAAAGGGGTTCTGTGGGGGTTGTGGAAGAGAAAAACTGACACTTACCTTGGGCTTCTATCAGCCCCGTGCAGCGGTAATGTCCCACGCCGTCCTGCTCCCATCCGCCGTTCCCCGCAGCCGGCACCGGGCTATTATTCGTCTGACATACAGACGAATAATGCGCGTTGCCGTGCCTCCGCTCGCGTCATCTGAGGCTTACTGCGCAGGCGCAGTACAACGGAGCCTTGTACTGCGCTAGAGCGGGTGCGCGGCCACTCTAGCGCAGCCGCAGTTGGATCCCATGCCGCTTAGACCGGGGCCGGCGGCGGCGAACGGCAGATGGGAGGAGGACGGCGTGGGACATTACCGCTGCACGGGGCTGATAGAAGCCCAAGGTAAGTGTCCGTTTTTCTCTAGCACAACCCCCACAGAACCCCTTTAAATACACTTCGGTTTACAATTGATTAGATGTCTTGTCTATTTGAGCAAACAGCTTATGGCCATGTGCAACACACAGGTTTTCAGCGGTTCACAGACCAGTGGCGTAGCAATAGGGGACGCAGAGGTTGCAACGGCATCGGGGCCCATCAGGGGACCTCCCTGATCCATCTTAGTAGCTTTTTATTGGTGCTGTGCTGATAATAAACACCTCTATATGTACATCGGATAGTGGTAATCCTTAGCCATTAAAGGACAACGCTAAGTGAGATCTACTTCCTGTTTTGATGCTGCTGTGACTGGCAGGGTGTAGGTTCTCGTTGCCATCTCCCTGCTGTCTCTATAATAGCAGAGGCAATTTCATTGGCTCCTGACCCTGCCTATCAATGTAAGCAACTCCCAATTCCCAGTTTACATTGATAGACATGATTAGGAGCCAATGAAAGTTGCTCCTGACCGGCTGACAGAGGTCTGCCGTCATAGGGATGGCAGAGTGGGTGGCCTGTGGTTCTCGACGTGCTGCGTAAACGGCGGTTGCAGCGGTATGTGCAACGATTTGTCGGTTTTTCGACATATCTGGTACCAGCGGTCTCTGGGCCTTAAAGGAGTTATCAGGCATTTATATGGAAAATAAGTGCTACTTACCCAGGGCTTCATCCAGCCCAAAGCTCCCAGCATGTCCCTCGCTGCAGCTCCGCCATCAGCCGTTCGCCACCGCTGCCATCGAGGCCTGTACTGCGCCTGTGCGAGCGGCGGTGTCAATCACTGCCATGTGGACCGAAGAGTACTGCACGGGCGCAGAACTACTGTGCCTGCGCAGTACGCTCCGAACCACATGGCGGGACCGGGAGGCAGCGGCGGCAAACGGCTGGCGGCGGAGCTGCAGCGAGGGACATGCTGGGAGCTTGGGGCTGGACGAAGCCCCCGGTAAGTAGCACTTATTTTCCATATAAATGCCTGATAACTCCTTAAGGCCTCCTTTCCACGGACTGTTTATAGGCAGTGAAATGCCTCTCAAACTCTCACAACTGCTCACTGCTGCCGAGTAACTGCTTGCTGAGCACACAGCTCAACAGTCCGTGGAAAGGAAACCTTAAGGAGGCAGAAAATACTGGTACTTTAGTGATTCCTTACTCGGATTACACCATCTGTCCTTGATAGGTTTTGGGTCTGCACATCAATAGTGCTTGGCGAACACTAGAAATCCAGCGCAGGAGGTTTGGGCGCAGCCGGCGCCACCATAGACCGGAATTACAGCTGTAACTGCGCACACTGAGCAACTTCGGTGGCGTCAGAAGACGGAGCTGAAGTTACTTTTAAAACACTGTAAGAGTAGGTTACACTTATAAAAAACGTATCCGTGGCTCCATTTTTTTGGGCCCGGATCAAAAACGGAGCCACAGATTCCAAGGTTAAAAATAGCAGCCCTCTTCACTCAAGTTAAAAACTGATTTGCCTGTGTTCAGGGGGATCCGTGTTCAAAACCTGAACGGACAGACCGGATTTGCAACATTTTCACAGACCCCGGATACACGGAGGGGTAGTGAAAATAAATAGTAAAATGGATCTCCCTCTACACAGGCAGCTTTGGACACAGAAACGGATCCTGTGGGGGGAGAAGGGGTCGCCATGCTAGAGAGGGTAGCAGCCAGGGGGGCAGCGGGGAGGGGGACGCCAACCCTCCCTCACCTGGGTCCCCGCTCCCCCTCCAGCTACTTTGCGCATAACTTGTTAAAATATATAGCGGAAGCAAGCAGAGAGAGTCTCTTCGTCCTCTACCCCCTCTAGCATGGCGACCCCCTCTCCCCTAAGGCTGGGCATACATTTCCACGGACTGGAAACCTATGCTACAAAAATGCATTTTCAGGAAAAACAAGTAAAAAAATAAATAAATAAGATCCGTTTGAAACGGATCCAATCTGCAAGCGGACCAGTGTGGACCTAGCCTAATTCGGCCGCCAGCAATCCCCAGAAGCCAAATTACACATTTCCCTACAATCCACGTCAACCTGAAAGGGGGAATAGTAATTAAGGCCGCCAGGAGTTGTGCAGGAGCAGGGTTAGCCATATACCAGCTATATCCTGCACCCAAGTCTCTCAGCAGCTTTTTCATAGGCATGCATGCTTGGTGCCCCAAGCTCCTTAGTTACGCCACTGTCACAGACAACACATGCCAAATCTCCCAGACCACACAGCACAGGGAGAGCATGCCCTGGTCTGTTAGGGGAATTTACCTGTGCGCTTAATTGCAGCCAGAGACAGGTGGAATGTATTTGGGGAAAAAAAAAACACTCTTCCAGGCTCTCTGTATGACATTTTTACAATAATATACTACATACACAAGACGCTTATTCAGGGTTGTTCGACGTCTTAGCTCAGGAATGGTAAGTTATATCTCACAAGAGTAACAAATCTATTCTGCTAAATATATTTGGATCATTCAAAAACATAAGGATTATTTTTTAGAGAATACACACAAGTGACTTTTCTGTTGCAAAAAAAAAAAAGCCAACAAGCACTCCAGTAATGCCTCAAAGAAAATGCAGACAGTGCCAGTCAGAACACAAAGCAATTGTTCCTAGCAGCAGTGATCTGTTAATACTAAGCTATTCATCCAGTAGCAGAAGCAATACAAGAGTAACTTACAATTCCACCGGCTCCTCAGTCTCTGCACTGCAATGATGACTGCTTGTGCTCTGTGAGTAGATCTGGGTGTATCACTCATGTGATGTCATTACTAGTTACTTTATACTAGCCCCACCCAGGGCAGTGAAACAATGTTCTTTTCCTACAGTTCAATGAAACAGCAATTTAGACATCAGCAGTTGTTAACTCACACAGGAAATTATATTTTATAACAGGCTGGTTGTAAAATTATGTCACAAATCGGGTTATTTTTAGAAGCAACAGTGAAGTCCTAACCTGGTACTTCCTGAGCGAGTATGGTTGAGGTGAGGCTGACCCGACCAGAAAGTCCATAGGGAACTGTTCTCTAATCACAGCAACATCTGCGACATTATTATCGGACGAATCGTGTAGGTGTATTATTACCACAACCTATCTAAATCCTAGCAGATTGATAGGGTGCTGTCCACCCAATCACGTTACTGGAATTTCCCTATGTTTTTTTACACTGGCTCACCTCAACCATACTAGCGCTGTACTTCCTCAAGAACGACAGGTTCTAGTCACAATCACACATGCGGTAAGAAAATTTTTTACCGCTATATTACCGGCAGTGATAATTTTCGCATTTTTTCTACATTGACTTAAACATTTCTGCATGTTTTCCCTATGCGGGACCAGTGAGTAAAAAAAAATTAGGGAAACATGCGTAATTATTTAATAAACATGCAGAAACCATGCGTAAAAAAGTGGCATAGAAAAAATTGTCAAAAAAAATAAATAAATAAAGTGCAGCAAACAGAGTGCTCAAGGTTGAAGACTCCATTGAAATCAATAGGAAGCAAAATATATCACCAAGTACTTGTAGGTGATATAAAATCTGTAGTTAAGTCAGAAAAAATGCACCCCTTTTTCTTTGCGAATTTCGATTTTTGTTTGGGCGGAAATTACTGACTTTTGCAGACTTTTACTGCACTTCTTACGCATACTGGAAAACAATGCTTACATGCGGTAAATAACCATGCGTAAAATTTTGTGAATGTCACAATACTCTTATTTCAGTCGGGAATGTACCGCAAGTGCATTTCCGCATGCGAAAAATGATTGTGAATAGAGCCCACTAACACAGAGAAAAAATGACTCACCCCAATAGCAACATTCAGGCTTCATTCACACTGCATGCTTTGCCCATCCTGGAAAGTAGGATCACAATGGTCATCTAAATTGGCATTGTTGCGTACCGCAAGAATGCGACCCATACATGAGGGTGGGGGGGGGGTGATATTAGGGGGCAATGAGCCGACATAAGGTGCCTCATGTCGAGAGGTTCATTGCATTTCTCTGGTACTTGATTTGGCCTGAGGAAGTGAGCTTGGACTCACGAAACGCATTACTAGTGCAAATAAAGTTCCTTCATTATATGAATTTGTCTTCATTTGAGATAAGCCACCTCAACATCTTCTCATTTTAATGTTTTTCACAAAGTTTTATCACAGTCCATAGACTTTATGCTTGTACCATGTGCGCTGCCCGGTAACGCACTGCATGCTGAACATTATTCTGTCACACTGCAAAAGTACTAGTGTGAAAGGTACATTAAAATATAATTGCACTGCGCTGTGATGCGACTATACTGTATGTTGTGCCGTGATGCAGGGGAAGTAGTGTGGAAACCTCATTGTTTATTTTTTAACAGAGGTTCAACGTATGGGAAAATAATTCTGATCACCACCATGATTTTTCAGGTTGCTAATGTTAAGGTGCATACACACATTCAATCTTGATTTGCCAGTTTTACTACTTTCATGTAGCATGAGAGCTTACTCAATCTGTTGACAGTATTGAAAATCTGTTGGGCCTACTATATGCAGGTGGTAAAATCAAGATTGGATATGTGTATGCACCTTTAGGCTTCTTTTCCACAAGCAGTTGAACTGTGTGCTCAGCAAGCAGTTACCAGGCAGCAGTGAGCAGTTACCAGGCAGCAGTGAGCAGTTACCAGGCAGCAGCATGCAGTTGCCAGGCGCAGTGAGCAGTTACCAGGCAGCAGCGAGCAGTTACCAGGCAGCAGTGAGCAGTTGTGAAAGTTTGAGAGGCATTCCACTGCCTATCAAATGCCCGTGGAAAAGAGGCCATATGATATTTTTAGGCAGCTATAGTGGCACCCGAGAATTTGAAGAGTTTCCTTTTTCTTCCGCGATGCGATGATCGCACTGTACTGTCCCCTGCTAGTGGAAACTGGCCCTAGGCAAGTAGTGTGTGTGTGGGGGGGGGGAGGGGTTTAGGTATTAGATAGGGTGTGCAGGGGGAGTCTAGGTTTAGGCATTATGGAGGTAGTGTGCTGCGGGGAGGGGGATGAGGTTTAGGCTTAGGCCTCTTTCCTACGGACTGTTGAGCTGTGTGCTCAGCAATCAGTTACCAGGCAGCAGTGAGCAGATACCAGGCAGCAGTGAGCAGATACCAGGCAGCAGTGAGCAGTTGTCAGAGTTTGAAAGGCATTTCACTGCCTATCAACTGTCCATGGAAAGGAGGCCTTAGGTAGTGTGTGCGGGGGGGGGGGGGGGGGGGGGGGGGGGGGGGAGGAGGCAGGGCCATTTTATCTAGCAAACGCAGATAGAACAGAGGCGCCAAAAAGAGTAAAAACACTATTATTTAAAAAAAGTAAAAAGAGGGAAGGTAAGGTGGACTTACCTCCCTCTAGCAGTGGAAAACAAAACTCTGAGGTAGAGTAGAATGCATTTATTAAACAGTGTAACTCCTAAAGATGCAACGCGTTTTGCGGGCCACAGCACCGCTTCCTCAGGCTATACAGGAGTTCAAAAAAGCTGCAAATGGGACATATACATAAATCAACAAAAAAGCATCAAACACTGACAGAGGCATACAGCTGTAACATTGGAACATAAATTTCATTATAACCAGCATCTGCTGGTCTGTGAAGGTCAGATAAGTCTATCTTATCTAAGCAAAAAACACACAAAAAAACAAAGAAAAAAAAAAATTAAAAAAAATATACAAAAAAAAAAAAAAGGTTGTGTGACAGTGGGGAGAGTGCATGCTCTCTAAACTGTTTTACTGTTTTTACACTTGCATAGTCTTGGCGGTTATATCATTGTGACTGTTTATCTGATATCATGCCCCTGCGGACTGCAGTATGTCGGTCGGACCACACAAACGGCCCGGAGCAGGGTCGGCCAACACAAAAGGAACATCCTGAATAACTATCCCCTCCACAGCGTCTCACGTCACTTCGGCACTCACCACAACAACGACCCTCACTTCCTTAAGTTCACCTTCATTGAAGCACTACCGCCCTCACTGCCCCATTCCTTTGATACCCTAAAAAAAAACAGGAAATGTACTGGATCCAGATACTAAAAAGTCTAGTACCGGATGGATTAAATGAAATTCTGGGAAAAAATATACTAATTTTTAATTACACTACTCATAAACTGGAATCTGTTATGGTGCCGGCTGCAGCAACCTGACTGAATGTTTTATGTACTTTTCTAGTCGCTCTCTTTTTAAGATGTCTTAGAATTTTTAGTCCTTTTTAAGGTTTATTTAATAACATGCATTTATACCCATATTGTCTATTACATCTATATTTATATTTATTTTTATATTATCAATTCGATATTGTATGGTCTTTTTAGATACCTTGTAGAATGTTTTTCATACATTCTTTTATACATCCTTTATATACATCGCATTTAATCTGATATCTTATGGAGTATTTTATATATCATGTCTAAGTTTCAGCATAACTCCAGATTGATACCTATTAACAACAGTTTTTTTTTTTTTTTTTTTTTTTTTTTTTTTCCCGTTGCACGTTTATTATATTTTTTTTTCCCGTTGCACGTTTATTTATATTTGATTATTGATCATATGCTGTTTATAATTATTGTCTCTGCAAATAGCTTCCCGAATTGTCTAACACAATCAGCACTCTGCTTCATATAGTTGTTCCTGGTTCCCCACCAAAAAAATGGCAGCCACCATCGAAGCATCAATACACAAAAGTACCTTTCTAACCCACAAGATGGCGGCCGCCCTCCCATGCGACATTATTATGTCTGCCCCACATACAAACCAACAAAATGGCGACTGCATACAGGAGACATTCCTATTCCAACCCACAAGATGGCGACCGCCACATAGGCGTCATTTTGTTGGAATTCCACCGGATCTCCCCATTGGCCAGGCCGATGGTGGGCGTACTTCTCCAGCGCGTGGCGCACACTGATTGGCCCCCACCTCTCCTAGCTAAGTACAAATAGAGGCTTTATGGAGCACGCCCGCACAGAGGCGCTCATTCAATACTTGGATTGGATACAGGTATGTCACCCACTGGCTAACAGCCAGCTCCTCGCTTTTTGTTCCACTGGTAGTAGACACTACCACCTTATTACACATCGTTCTTTCACTGCCATTAATTTTAGAGCAAGCACTTGGTAAATGTCTTGTTGTTACTTATAAGCATTTAGTGTTATATAGCACATATCCTAGGTGATCCCACTCTGCCTGAGCCTGCTTTCAATGCAGCTAATCGGGCTGAGAGGGTTACTTTATTCTAGTTAATGCAAGAATCTTTACACATGTATATTCGGACTGAAACAGTCACAATGATATAACGCCAAGACTATGCAAGTGTAAAAACAGTAAAACAAGTTTAGAGAGCATGCACTCTCCCCACTGCCACACAACTTTTTTTTTTTTTTTTTTTTTTTTTTTTTTTGTGTGTTTTTTGTGTGTTTTTTGCTTAGATAAGATAGACTTATCTGACCTTCACAGACCAGCAGATGCTGGTTATAATGAAATTTATGTTCCAATGTTACAGCTGTATGCCTCTGTCAGTGTTTGATGCTTTTTTGTTGATTTATGTATATGTCCCATTCTGCATGCTTTTTTGAACTCCTGTATGCCTGAGGAAGCGGTGCTGTGGCCCGTGAAACGCGTTGCATCTTTAGGAGTTACACTATTTAATAAATGCATTCTACTCTACCTCAGAGTTTTGTTTTCCACTGCTAGAGGGAGGTAAGTCCACCTTACCTTCCTCTTTTTACTGTTTTTAAATAATAGTGTTTTTACTCTTTTTGGCGCCTCTGTTCTATCTGCGTTGATACATATTACTTATCCACCCTTGGTGGAGGGGTACGCCCCCTTTTTTCTCCTGTCTACAGAGAGCGCCTTTTTATACCCGAGTGGGGTCGTGGTACCAATTCTCCCCACCCTGCCTTTCAAGTGGTGCCTGCTGGTGACCCTTTTTTGTGAGTATATTTCTGCACGAACTATCTAGACAGATTTTCTCTGTTAAAACTATATTGCACTATTGGGCTCTCGGTGCCCTGTTTTTTCTTTTGTTTTTCCTATTTTATCTAGCTATCAACAATAGTAGCGACTCTTCAGAAGCCAGGGTTCAGTTTGTGCGGCTGAATAGCAGGGTAGCTGAACAAATAAATGACGTTAGCGTCGTTTATTAAAAATGCACATAAATAATTAATATATACAGAAAATCGTTAACATCAACATTATAGAGACAAATAATAGCCAGTATGAAAATAAAATGGAAGAAAATACGTACACTTAAGGTCAGGTGAAAATATGTCCTTTCTGGAAAAAGAAATGCTAAGTCCTTGTTTTCAGAGTGGAGGACTCTCCAAACAAGCCGGATGCAGCATGTCCTCAAGCTGGCAAGGGTGTAATCAGGATGATGTTCAAAGTGGACGACATTGATTTTGGGTCCTCTGCTATTTTTATACCCCTGAACCATGGTAGGAGGGAGTGAGGGCGGGAGCCACACCCCCCTTATGCTGGGGATACGTTTCTGTACAGTGTATCGACCAGCTGATCCGGCCAGCTGATAATATTCAGCTGGCCCGATCATGCCGCTCGAAACGCGCCCGCGTCGATTCCCGCTGGCGGACAATGGCAGGGAATCGAGCAGTGATAAGGAAGCGCCGGCGGGGACGAGTGGTAATCGATCCGCGCGCACGTACGGACGAGCAGGGATGTGCCGGCATCGTGCCGCTGGCTCAATCCGGCGCATAAAATGAACAGTGTATGCCCGGCATTAGAACATGAGATGAGTCCTCCCCTTCTACTGGGGACCAAAAAATCATATCTGACCATATATAGGCTCTATCTTCACAGAAACCGTACAGGTCAGGGCAGATTTAATAACATTTTCCGGTCAGTCTGCATTTATCCAGCACAATGATACCAAACACGAGGGGTAGGACCCCGGTCATGTCACCAGGTCACTTTCGAACTGCCTAATGACAGCCATAACTCCGAATGTTCTGAGACCTTCTCAGTACCAGCGCCAGGCAAGCCCGGCACACTCTGGGAGTTTGGAGGGCCTGGCAGCCTTGCAAACACAGGAAATATGACAAATATAGCAGTTTATAGATTATTATAGACATCTAGGAGTTACAGCAGGTCAGTTCTAGGTAAAGGGCTCAATGTGGTGTCTTGAAGCTAAGCTACGTGTCGGCTCCCCTGCTGAGATCAGGGCCGAGGGGTCTCACTCTCTCTCAGTTAAATTGTTTCTGTCAGGCTACTTATCTGACTTCATCTGATTGATGGGCCCTTAGCACAGCTGGGTGCCTGGGACACTTTCCTGCTGAAGCTTCCTGCCATTTGGTAAAAGGAAAGCAAACTGTCCTTTAAAAGAAGGAATGTCATTCTGATCGCTGCAATGACTGCGCAAATCTAACCGGAAAGCAATCAGAAAATCGACTGCGCGAATCTGCCCAAATCGCCTGCGCTCCTCACGGCTATTCTGTGACACACAGTACCCGTCAATTTCCTCTGCTTCATTTACTAGCTTACAAGCGCCTCCACGCCTATGGGCGTGAACGCGGCGGCAGCCCCCAGGACCACCTAACGTCAATTGGCGTCAGGTCCTGGAGCCGGCTACTGAAGGAGATCGCACGCAGAGTGCGCGTGCATCTCCTTCTCGGGGGGCGGAGCTCCGCCACGTCTTCAGTCTCCAGCGGCTATCGCCACTTGGAAGACTGTTAGATGGTGTAATGGCCGTCTAATTTACACAGTACAGTGCTGCGTTCAGCAGCAGCGCTGTACTGAATACAGCTGTGTGACACGGCTGTCCCCCTGAGGGACAAGAGAGCGATCGGTTCTCATAGCAGAAGCCTATAACTGCCGATCTCCGTGATTGGCCGGCGGGGCAGGGGGTAGGCGGGAGGGTGAGGGAAAGAAACAAATAAAAAAATAGACATTTTAAAAATAAATACTAATAAATATTTGTTTAAAAAAAAAAACAAACAACTGGGGGGCGATCAGACCCCACCAACAGAGAGCTCTGTTGGTGGGGAGAAAAGGGGAGGGAGATCCCTCGTGTGCTGTGTTGTGCGGCCCTGCAGTTTGGCCTTAAAGCTGCAGTGGCCATTTTATTAAAAAAGGTCTGGTCTTTAGGGGGGTTTAGCACTGTGGTCCTCAAGTGGTTAATGTTCTCACATGACCTGCTGCAGCTCAACCCAACAGCACACTGGTTGGCTCTAAAGGCTCATACACAAATCAGACTATAGTCTTTAGAAACTGAAAGATCACAGACCAATCTTACCACCCTTCATGTAGTTTGAGAGCCATAATCTACACAGCCTTTCTATGGAGCTGAACTCCAACATCAGAAAAAAATCTTGCAAGAAATGCTGCACACACAGATGCTGTACAGACACAAAAGATCAGTATCTGCAAAAGATCTGTTCCTGCCAAAAATCCATTCCTGCAAATTGCAATGATAGTCTATGAGATCTGCAGATCATCATACACACGATTTAACTGACATTCATCTGCAGATCAAGCAATCATCCGCAGATCTGAAAATCCATCCTGGTGGATCTGATCTGCAGATGAATGTCAGTTAAATCATGTGTGTGTGATGATCTGCAGATCTCATAGACTATCATTGCAATTTGCAGGAATGGATTTTTGGCAGGAACAGATCTTTTGCAGATACTGATCTTTTGTGTCTGTACAGCATCTGTGTGTGCAGCATCTTGCAAAGATTTTTTTCTGATGGAGAGTTCAGCTCCATAGAAAAGACTGTGTAGAGTATGGCTCTCATACTACATGAAGGGTGGTAAGATTGGTCTGTGATCTTTCAGTTTCTAAAGACTATAGTCTGATGTGTGTATGAGCCTTAACCAGCTGGGCGGTATGGACGAGCTCAGCTCGTCCATCACCGCCGGAGGCTGCCGCTCAGGCCCTGCTG